>NC_047510.2:24284889-24447389 GCF_902827115.2 Pseudochaenichthys georgianus
AACCGTAACTTTGGTGTAAAATGCAGAGTAACAGAGATGTGCTTAAAAATAATAATAATAATAATAATAAGTATACTGCAAACCTGTTAGCATAGCTGTGTATGCGTTTCCTGCTCTTATAAGCTAAGCTAACCTGCACCTTGATCTGGGATCATATTGAACTGACAAACATGGTATCAACTTTTAATCTTCAAAATTAAATATTTTAATCTATCTCTATACCACAAAGTTGGGTTGTTAAAGCGCAGGCTGGGATAAAACACATGCACACACACATAGATACATACAAAGTACAAATGAAAGATTGCAGGGTCAATTCATCTCCCTAACGGTTTCTTCTTTCCTTTCAGGGATTTCTGGTGAATGCAAATGTGATTTTCACAATATCCACAAAGCAAAACTTAAGTACACCTCTGTAACTGTCGCATCGTGCTGGGAATGATTATAGGTTCCTGATTGGGTTATAATCACTGAGGAGAATAAAGAGCTGAAGCACCTCTGAACATTTTCTGCACAGAAGTTAACAATCAGCTTGACCAAAGGTGCAATTTTGTCTAATAAGACCACCTACCTCGGCCCTGTGGGGGTTCATCATTTCTATGTTGCAAATACACATAAAACGAAAAGAGCATGCCCAAAAATGCTTGCAGTTGTCTCCTAAATGGAGCACACTGGGATTGCTTACCAAGATGACAGAGGATGAGCAGCCCCAACTTGCAGAGAGCTGAGGTGAGCAGGGTGGGTGGGTTAGGGCAGGGGGTCAGTCTGAGGCACCGTGCGCAGGGAAAGACTGAGGTCATTTCTTTCTTCTTCTCAGTAGTGTTCAGTCTGTCTGCAAAAGGACGTTTTTAGCGTGACATAAACCTCTCCAGACATACAAATGCATCTTTTTCCACAGTCCATCACTTCTCTGTCTATCTTTAAGCTGAGCCTTCCTTTTAAATCATTCAGCCAAAAACAAGCCTGATTTTGACATACTCTGAAACTGTAAAAAATGATATAAATGTCACTTTTCCTCTAGCACACTTTTATCTGAGACGATATTTTGCAGGCATCAGAATATGAAACACTTTCTGGCTGACAGCCCCGCCGCCTTTAAGGCCTCTCAAACCCCTAGCCTCTGATCAAGGATCACAGTTGACATGTGGGCACACAATCAGCCAGTCTTCTTCTCCTGTTTTAAACCCTCTCTCTTATCCTGTAGTGAATCCCTGAAGACAAGGACCCCTCTCCCTGATCTTTGTGAACAATACCAGTGCCACACACTCCGAGTGTTCCTTTGAAGCTTTCCGACCAACCTGTGCTGCTGTCTCAAAGTCATATCTCCCCGAAGCAGATCACCGTGCAGATAGCGAGGGATGTTTGAAAATACATATATGTTCAAAAAATCCTGTGTGTTATTGAAGCTGGTGGAGTTCAGAAACAGGAATGTGATCATGTGATAACGGTGACTATAAAGCGGCAGATACCATTGAAGATAATCTTTGAAATTTCTCATTGTTTATTTCTTCACTGGGAGCCCTCATACTTGGGACTTTACCAGGCCATTTTTGGCTTTGCTGTTCATTCCCTCCAAACTGTTGACATATTGTTGGAATGGAACTGTTTCTTCCTAAATGCAATTGTGATTTTATTACTCCTCATTCCACATTTACAGTGTTTATAACCAACGCAGGCTGTCAAGATATGCATTTCACATACCCACACTGCATAAAACCCATTTATATGCTCAGTGCACGCTGTGGTTCACTGCTGGGCTTTGCAGAGAGGACCAGCAAAAATATTCTCATTTTGGTTTTCATAAGCCTCGTCTCTCTCAAACACATGTTGTCCTGACAGAATTACAGCATGCCCATCCTGCAGTGCCTCGAGTTTCCAGCACTTTCCTTTGATCCAGAGGAAATCTCATTCCAGTGTCATGTATAAAAGCTTTGTTTATCCTTTCAGTCATTACAGGGGGATGCAGACGTTTGGCCAACACATGTGGTCTGTAACATGTGGAGGGCAGCCCTGCCGTGTACAGATGGAGACATCATATATAGTGGGATAACTCACATTACTCCCTGATGAAAGAAGCTTTCTCTATTTCCGTTACAGTCGTGCATTCAGGAGCTTTATTCCTCCCACAAAGTGATCACAGCTTCTGCAGTGTGTGAAGCCGAGCCACTGGATGGCAGATGTTTTTAGGGAATTCTACCTTGATGAAACTGGATATATTGTCGTGGCGTGTGGAGACAGAATGAGACAATTTTCTCTGTGGCTCAAAACAGAAGCAGGTAGCAGTGCCCGTAAACATCCACATCTAAGCAACAGCCTCTTATATATTACAATTAAAACAAGATGTCCCTGTGAATGAGTCAGAGGCACACAAATAGGTTCAAATTGTACCCTGAGGCTCGGCCTTTGGGACAGTGGAAGGCTTTGGAGTAGTACCGGTTTAATGTCATTAAGAATTTGCTCACGAGCAGGATGAGCCCTGGGGGGCAGTGGAAGGAAGAGTGTGGTTACGATTTACGTTTACGTCTGTCTCGTGATTCTATCAGAGGATTACCACTTCCTCCTTCCTTCCTCTCGGCCAAACAGCTGTGCTCACATGCCAGCCAGAAGGAGTGTTCTCGCAGATAGCAAATGTTAATTAAAGTTGTGGATCCTTTGCTTGCTCTTCTCCATTTCTCATTCTCACATCTGGTTTATCTTTGAGTGTTGGTCTCTGTCAGTGGTGAGGAGTTAAGGAGAGGGTGGCTCTACACCCCCCTTTTGTCTTCCAGACGTCACCCTGAGGACAATCCAGTCTGTGTGTCAGCTGTGTGGCGATACAACAGAGAATGCACGAGAAAGACACCTCACGAGATTGGTATTACTTTATCATCACTTAAAATACTGAACAGCTGCTCTCTCTGAAGTGAATTCAAGAATTTGGATCATCATCAGATGCACAAAACAGTCTTTGCTTTAAATGCTATCCTACACATTACAATCTATGAATGTTTGCACTTCCTTTCGTAATCCTCTGCCTGACACTGCATCTTTCATCTTCCCCTCTGATCTCCCAGCCTTTGAAAGGAGCAGCTCCACACCTGCTCTCTGCCAGACGTTCAAACAGCAGACGGGCTGTTGAACGCACCCTCACACCCTCACTTTGTTTATAATTCCACCACGGCATGAGCCAAAAAGCAGGTTTACTGACTAAAACATACAGAACCCTCTCAGGTCTGGAACATGGCCATATGTCGGAGTTATCCACATAAATCAAGTATCTACTTCCTAAAGCAGGTTCATCTCATAACAAAGATGGCATGAGCATGATGTTTACTGCACTGTTAGCTGGTGTATTTGACCAAGAATGCCAACCAAATGCAATGAACGCACTAGGTTTTTGTGACACATTAAAATAATGAATTGTGAAAAATCTACACGATACATTGTGAACTACTGTAATAAGGCCATAATACTGAGTATTTTTTTAGTTCTCCCAGTGAGACTTTGTCCTCACTTTGAACCAACTATGTCTATAGTAATACCCACTTATGGATGAAGTCCATTTAAGATTTGCTTTGAGGGCATAGGCCTATAGCCCCATCAACTGAGCGAAGCATGCAAGTACACTTTAAAGAGTGTGTTTAACAAATGTTCATAGATCAAGAGTGGTGTGGTGAGGCATGCAATCAATGTGACTGGTTAGACTTTAACTCAAACCTGGATCGTTCCAGTGTTTTCCAGAGGGGTAAGTTAATAATTCAATCGTTTTTGTTCCGTTGTACAGTTTAATGTGGTAGAATTGAGACCCGGTTTAAAAGTGGTTGAGACTGGTCTGTTCTCGCTGCACGGTGAGGACAATGTCCATCAGAGCCCTGGAGCTCCATTAGGCTTTGTTCCAAGGCCCTTCATCAACTGTCCGCACCTTCAGCAGCAGAACGCGTTCTTCTCTTTCACAGCTCACCCTTCTGTCCATCAACCTCTTCTGTGGGGAGAGAAATCGACCAAACAAACGGAGGGTTAAAAGTGCACAGGATGTAAATGTACTGTATTTGTGAGGACAAATTCACCTTTAGGGATGAATGTGAGTGAGCTGCTGAATATTCAGAAGCGGGATAGCCCTTCCTTTGGTCCATCGTACAAGAACTCATGGCCCAATGCATTGCCACACTTCCCACAACTAACCTGGGATATTAACATCAAGAAGGGTTCATCAAAACGCAACACCTAAACATTGCATAATTAATAACATATACATTGTAAAGTAAATGATGAAAATGTCCTCTCTTTTAATAACAAACATCCAGCAGTGTTACTTTTGCGAAGGTGATCTACCTTTAAGGGTCCCCATGCTTCAGGGTGTTTGGTGACACTGTCCTCGTGAATAGTCTGTGAAAAGGCCGGCCAGGGAGTAGAGTGCTCAAACTTTGACATGCTGGAAAATAACTTGTGCCCGCATTCAGAGCAAACATAAATGCCTGAGAAGAAGAAGAAAAAAAAGCATGAGTGGACTTTAATTTTCTCTACAGTGGGACATCATGCTTCTTTGCTACTCACCAGGTAGGAAGTGATTTTTGTATTCTTCTCCACCAGAGAAAGAGCAATATGACATTTCATCCATTTCAAATGTCTGTGTGTTTGAACCAAACAGGATTTCTCTTTGAAATGTTTGTTTACAAGTGTCGCCCGACTTAAACTGGATTTGTATGTCTGAAGGTGTCAAGTGTCAGCTGCTCTGTCCTGCTTGTGTAATGTCTGATCTCATTCTCTTTTCATCCACTTGAGGGCAGTGTTGTTTACATCACTGAGAAGTAGCGTTAATGTAGACTGAACAAAAGTATTTCCAAGCTACGTGCTACTACTTTCACACAAGTGCTACTACTTTCACACAAGTAAAATATATGAGTAACTATGGGCACTTGTAAATGTCTATAACTATGTAAATGTAACCTGTAAATATAATGTATAATGTCCTTTATTGTCTTATGTTTCATGTGGAACCTATATGCTGCAGGTCTCCCTTGGAAAAGAGATCTATGATCTCAATGGGACCAATCTCGTTAAATAAAGGTTTGAAATGAAATGAGTACTCCTTCCACCTCAGGATACCATATTCATCATTAGTAATACTTCAGCAGTACTTTCTCTCAATTCTGATACCGTAGTTTTGAACCTGAGATCCAGTTTGGTCGTGAATACTTATTATATTACTGAATAACATTTTTAAAAGAGAAAAGAAGAACACAGACATAAGATCAAAAGCAGAGCATTGTGAGTTAAGTTATTTTAAAATAGATTTATTTCAGTTTGCATAGCCATCATTGTAAACAATTTACATAAAGCTTAAGAGTGAAAATAGAATTATTATTAATGTTCTGTATCTGGCTCATCAAACACAGCAGGTAGATGCAGTTGTCTATTAATTCATAAAAAAAACATGTCATCAGAAAATGTCATCTAGTCTTAGATTTAGGGCTGTCTTAGTACCAATTCCTTGGGTTTGGAAACCAGGGTTAGAAATAAACAGCAATAATCAAAGCTTTTGTCGTTGGTGGTGGGGGTGAATCTAAGAAAAGCAACAGTGGCTGATATGGACGTTTTTTCTTTCTTCAGGCCAGTAAAAATAGCTAAGAGAATGAATGTGTATTTCCTAATCATTATAAATAAGTGTTTACAAATCGGTAGTGACTGTGATTGTGAGACTACGCTGAGATGGTGATGGTTGCATCGTAAAAAAGTGTGGACATCATTCTTCAGAGCCCTGGCGCTCCCAGATTGGGCTTTATCCCAGAACACTTCATCTACTGTCCACACCTTCAGCAGCTCAGAGAAACCGCTACAACTCTAGCAGCATTTTCCTCTAACGGCTCACCTTACTGTCCATCAACCTTATCTGTGGAAAGGGGAGAGAATAGAGTTGTTTCACAGGTTGTACATCACAGCCAATGCATCTTTACAAGGGTGGTATCTGTTCTCATTTGTGTAATGCCAGACCTAACCAATGTAAAAAAAAAAGAAGAATTGGGGCATCATGGAAATGTACCATAAGTCAATAGATATAGGTATATCTGTGGTTGATTTTCTAACAGTTTAAATTCACTCCTACTAAATGTTCTCAGACAGAAGGGTGACCATTGTTTGTCAAGCAATTATGATCTGGATCTTATGTTTGTGATTACCAAGGATGCAAGTTTCGCCCGTCTGGCCAACATTTCAATAGCCTGTAATGTAAATTCCCTATATGAGACCTTCCCCTTTCCTTTGTCTCATTCCTGTATAAAGTGCTTGTTTTTCTGTTGTAACAGAGTCAGACCTTTGTAATACATCAGTAGTGCAGGGTTATCTGCTTTAACTCTTTATTAAATAACACAACTTTGGTTTAAACTTGTATTTGTTCATTTCTTACCAGAAGGTGACTAAGTGTGGAATTTCCACCACAGTGGAAATGGTCTAGGATTGTGTTTGCTAATGACTGCTAAATATGGGACGTACCTTTAGGGACGAACTTCAGTGAGCTGCTGAATATTCAAAAGCGAGACATGCCTTTGCCTGGCCCATCCTTCATAAACTCATGGCCTAGTCCATTTCCACATTTCCCACAATGCACCTGGAACAACACAGCAGAATCAGAAGTTGATGCATTAATCAATGTACTTGTTTATCTAAAGCTAGCTATGTACAGAAGATGATAGTAGGGTTTAAACAAGTATGAAATGTGTTTTATACTGATCCTGGTCCTCTGACAGGTTTCATTAACGGTACAATAAATCAATCAATCTATTGTGTATTGATTGTACCTTATACGACCCAGGTCTCTCCTGTTGTTTGGACACACTGTCCTCATGGATGGTCTCTGTGAAGGCTGGCCAGGGAGACGAGTGTTCGTACTTGGAGCGGCTGGTGAACAGCTGGTGGTCACATTTGGAGCAGACATAAACCCCTGAGGATTAAAGAATGGAAGAGGATGGTTCGTAAACAATAATATGAGGCAATATAAGACCTATTTTTATATTATTGTTATTAAAGATTTAGGATGGCCCAAGCTTATACTTAACTTGACATCAAATTAGTACCACTATTTTCTCATTGTGTATGATAGTACCGGTCTTTCAACAAAAAAACTTTGAAAAAAGGATATACTTCATCACATACAAATTAGAAAATGTTACTTTTTTATGGTAATGACATTCTTACATAATGTTTCACAAACAAAAACACTGGCTCATATTCCATAGTGCAAAAATATAGTGGCTCTAATCAGGATTTGGTACAAACACATTTCTTCCATATAACAACGGTATATAAAAAGTAAAACAAAACTAAAAAAAACATTTTATATGCCTTTGTAGTAATGATTCTTAGAAATAATGATCTATTTGTTTAAGGGTGTCATATTTAAAAGGAAGTATTATTTCTTGTAAACATCAACTAGTTTTTCAACATAGTTGTTGTGTAACCTGAACATGGGTTACACAACTTACAACACTGTTTCATAATTTCAATGTCCATACATTTAGCTTTCTGTGAACACATGAATCGTCTTAACAACAGCTTTTAAAGGTGTATTGTAGCTAAAGCCTTAATGGACACTAGTGCATCATTAGACGGATATTGCAAATGTACGTTTACATGGAGTAGTTAGCTAACAGTGGCTAGCTAGTTGTCTTTACATTTACTTTTGCCAAACATTCTCTAAACAGCAGACCGTATCAAGCAGACATTTGATTAAAGTACACACATTTGAAGATATACCTGTTTGGAAATGGTCTTTATAGACCTCTCCGCCGAAGAAACTACAGAACGACATTTCCCTGCTCTCCAGGCAATGTTTGGTAAAAGTTATCTCACCACAAGCACTCTCTGATGGAAAAAAAACATCCCATCCGGTTTGATATGCAGGCCTTCAAAATAAAACCGGAGGACTTTAACATGAAGTTAAAATGTGCCGCACAATCAGAGACTTTAACAGTGTATTCCATAGACTGTATTTATAAAGGTTTATTTGCAATGAATTGACATAAGTATGTATGTATTTATTATAAAACACTATTGTAAATTAAACCCTCTTCCAATATTAGTAATCCATAAGAACACAATATTCACAACTGCTTGGGTATAATTATTGATGAACCAGTATTGTAAACCTAATTATAAGGACAACAAACGTGAAGATGGACAAAGAGTACTGGTGTCAAACCCTCACTTAATCAATCCCAGGGAGGTAATTTATGCAGTTTATTTCTACAAATATTTGTGTAATGTGTTTGGGACATAGACTGTATGATTTCGGATTGGCCCTTTTATTTTTGAAAGGTTCAAACCGGAAATAATATTGTGGCTACTAGCGGATAACTAGCTAGAGGGTTTAGGCTAGGATGGCACTGGGCTAGGATAGCTGCGTTTATCTTCTTGCTTTCCACAAACCTCTCTGGAGACATGGACGCAGCAATGTTTCAGCTCAGGTCGTTTGTGCATCAGCGGCTGTACACTGCGGCGGAGGAGATCCTCGGAGAGGTGGAGAAAACCATAAAGTTAGCTTTCGAGGAAGGTCCATCTAAAGACGAGGCTGTACGTCTGCAGGACCTGCTAGACCTGCGAATGAAAGCAGGTTTGAGGCTCCTGTATGCATTTTTAAGTTTGGTTTAGTGTAACCATCCGTCTAAGTCTGTGTTCAACTAGAGGATAAACAAATGTACTATGGGCTTTTTTTTTTAATAACGTTTTCCCTACGGCATATTTAACAGTAAAATGCAGGGTAGGGCCCCCAAATAAGAAAGCAAGTAATATACAAATGTACTGTATTGTAATTCATACTCCTGCATGATGCTCAGAGTAATCTCACTCATTGGCTGATCTGACAGCAGCCCGATGTCTCAACTTCTGATTTCAAATTGTAGTTTCTCCTTTTACTTAAATTGCAAGCTGAACAGGATGTTGGGTAACTTCTGCATCTAATACCTTTACAGCGGCAGAGCGTTCACTGACCAGCAGCACAGTGGAAAGTGAAGATGAGTGTGATGCCCCACTGCTGAACCAGGGACCCTCAACACCAGAAGACTCTAATTGTAATGCTGAGATCCCAGGACCCTCTCAAACAAGCTCGGATCAGGACAATAATAACTGGAACTACTGCTCGGTTCAGACAGACTTCAAGATGCCAGAGATAAAAGAAGAGCAGGAGGAACTTTGGGATGACGGTCAAACACAGGAGATGTATTTTTCTTCTGAAATTGTGAAAAGTGAGCAAGATCTGCAAGAGGGAGAAATATCATATGAACTGCAGCCAGTTTCTTCAGACTGCTCTGCAGCTCAGAGTGAGAACAATGACAGTGATGATGAGGGTTTGAAAAGCAAAGGAGAACAGACAATGAAGCAGAATGAAAGGATATTCCCAGGACAAAGTGGCAGCGTTAATGAGGAGGACCAAGCATTATTGCCCCATGACAAAAGTCCTGCTAAAAGTGGAAAAAGAGGTCGCTGTTGCCATTTTTGTGGCAAGGGATTCCAGTATGTAGGCTCTTTGATGAAGCACATCAAAACACACGAGAAGTCAACTGACTGCACTGTTTGTGGGATGAAATGCCAGTCCAAACAAGAGCTGATAGGTCATTTGAAAAGTAATCACAACAAAACATGTTTTTGCGGTGTTTGTGGAAAGACTTTTGACAAACTACGTTCCCTCCGGCTGCATGAAAAAATTCATAAAGACATGAAAGAGTTTGTGTGTCAAGACTGTGGCAAGATATTCTCCCAAAAAGTGCATCTGAGTGTTCATATGAGGACACATTCTGGGGAGAAACCCTATCACTGTGATATTTGTGGAAAAGCATTCAGTCAGAGCACTTACCTTACAATTCATAAGAGAAGTCACTCGGGAGAGAAACCGTTTCATTGTAGCCTGTGTGGCAAACTGTTTAATACAAGCAGTCATCTTAAAACACACATGAGATATCATACAGGAGAAAAACCTTACCCGTGTGATATTTGTGGTAAACGTTTTCGCCAAAGCGGGCAAATGACTACACATAGGACCATACATACAGGAGAGAGGCCCTATGGCTGCCATATTTGTGGTATAAGATACAGGTATGCACCTGGTCTGAAGTTGCACCTGAAATCTCATGAAAAGGCAGCCACTGAGTGAAACCGCTAACATTAACCAGGCAGACCATCTTGTAAGTTTAAATATAAACATATATGCAGTTTTAGATTAAAATATATATGAAAAACATGCCATTACAAAGGCAATGATGAATTTTCTGCATCTTTAACACTAAATCAACTTGCGTCATTCATCTAAGAGAGTTCAAAACTAAATTGTCTCTTCGTTTTTTCTAAGGGGGGTCGTAAAACAAAAAAAACACTCAGAAAATTAGGGTACGGAGGAAAAGAGAGAGGGTTTTGTTTCCTGACACTTTGTGAGTTCCCTGCTACACCAGGGCCACATATTTATGTATGAAGGACATTAAAAAGTGCATTTTGCATGATAGGAGACCTTTAATGTACATACAATATTGACCCAATACAGCTTACATAGTGAGTGTATTGCTTTACTGCTCATATGTCTGTATATTTAATGCAATGGCATTGTGCCGGTTTTTTATGGGGTAGTTAGAAACCTATATAAAATGTAATAAATGCATTTCATAAACATTTAAATTCTTGGTTTGTTGGGTTTAGTGTCACTTATCAAAATGTAAGTATGTTGTTTTCCTTCCGACTATAATCCCAATTATCATTTTTAATTTGTCTGCTATAACTCCTACATACAGGTTAAACAGTTTAAAGGAAGATAACTACCGCAGAATGAAGGTATTCATAGCACGATCAAGGCATAACAGTTTTCAATCCATACTATACATAAACAATGGGGGAAAGTCACCAAATCTGTCACCTTGAAGAGATGTAACTCTAAGTGTTAAACCAAAACAGACCATTAATAATGTACTGTATGTAATAAGAGAATTTTCAAAGAAAATAATAAGAATGCCATTAATAGACACATTAAGTAAGCTATGGTTAGTTATATAATCCAGATGTGATTTCTCCTCCCATCCTTCACACGCCGACACACTAGATGGCGGTATGCTACTTTAAAGTTGGTTCGCTAACAGACGACTGGAAAAGAAGAAGAAGCGACCGTTCGAGCTTTTTCTTAATACTTCTATGGTTTAAGCTAGGTTAGCTACGTTTATCTTCCTTATTTCTGATACTATTGGTAATATTATTTTGCCATCATTAAATCTGGAGACATGGACACAGCACTGATTAAGCTGAGGCTGTTTGTTCATCAGCGGCTGTACAGAGCCGCGGAGGATATCCTCGGAGAAGTGGAGAAAACCATAAAGTTAGCTTTGTTAGCGGACGGTGGTTCCGACCTGTGTGAAGAGGAGGCTGAAAGTTCGCCACCACCGCTGGATCTGCGGAAGAAACCAGGTTTGGGACTCATATTTAGTGGTATCAAGTAACTAAGTAAATTTACTCGATTACTGTACTTAAGTACCATTTTGTGGGACCTGTACTTTACTTGAGTGTTTCAATTGTTGGCTACTTTGTACTACTACCCCACTACAATTCAGAAGTAAATAGTGTACTTTTACTCCACTACATCTATTTTATAAACTTTATTTTTTTCTATAACACCTTTCAGGGAGGATGCAGAAGTGCTTTACAGAGCAAGATACATAGCAAATAACAATGAATATAAATAAAGAGTAAGGAACATAATTAAAAATAAGTTGTAAAAATAAAAAAATGTTGTAAACTTGTCAAAATAAACAAAGAGTTGGATCACAAAACCATAAAACAATCAAACATGAAGAGTGATACCACTCAAATTACCCAAAATTAAAAGATAGGTCTTTTAATTTAAAAATGCCAAGGGAGTTTGCTGTTCTAATATCTAAGATCCAATTTATACCTTTAGTTACTTTGCAGATTTGGATTAAGGATATGAATTTGAATCAACACTTAAATGCTTTAGTTACACCTGGAGTAAATCCACAAGCTACCTTACACAGTCATTCAAATACCAGCTGTGATACACACATTACTGCATCAATAATTAATCAAAACCTATAATATATATACTTATTTTTCTCAAGAAAATTGTTTAAACCCTACTATAAATGGAAACATAACATGTTGGGCAATTTGGTCACCTTTTTCTTGCAGCTGCAGAGCGTTCACTGACCAGCAGCACAGTGGAAAGTGAAGAAGACGAGTGTGATGCTTCACTGCTGCAGGAGAACCCAGGACCCTCAACACCAGAAGAGTCACATTTTAATGCTGCGATCCCAGGACCCTCTCAAACAAGTGCAGATCTGGACAATAATGACTGGAACTACTGCTCGGTTCAGTCAGACTTTGAGCTGCCAGAGATAAAAGAAGAGCAGGAGGAACTTTGGGATGACGGTCAAACACAGGATAATTATTTCCCTTCTTCTGTAATTGTGAAAAGTGAGCAAGATCTGCAAGAGGGAGAAATATCTTATGAACTGGAGCCAGTTTCTTCAGGCTGCTCGGCAGCTGAGAGTGAGAACAGTGACAGGGATGAGGAGTCAGTGAACAACAAAGGAGAACAGACCAACACAAATAAAAGCAAAGGACAAAGTGAAATGCCTAGTGAGAAGAACAAAGCTAAAAGTGAAAAGGGTCGCAGCTTTTGTCATTTTTGTGGCAAGGGATTCCAGTACATTGGCTCTTTGATGAAGCACATAAAAACACATGAGAACAATTTTGACTGCACTGCTTGTGGGAAGACATTGCAGTCTACACAGGACCTGATCATTCATGTTAAAGATTGTCACAACGAAACATGTTTTTGTGAGGTTTGTGGCAAGATTTTTGCCAATATGCGTTGTCTCCGGCTGCATGAAAGAATACACGGAAGCATAAGCATAAAAGAGTATGTCTGTCAAGAATGTGGCAAGACTTTTTATCGAAGAGAGCATCTGATTGTGCATGTGAGGACCCATTCTGGGGAGAAACCCTATCACTGTGATGTTTGTGGAAAAGCATTCAGTCAGAGCCAGAATCTTACAATTCATAAAAGAAGTCACTCGGGAGAAAAACCGTATCAATGTGGCCTGTGTGGCAAACTTTTTAATACTAGCAGTCATCTTAAAACACACATGAGATACCATTCAGGAGAAAAACCTTATGAATGTGATATTTGTGGTAAACGTTTTGGCCAAAGCGGACAGATGACCAGACATAGAACCACACATACAGGAGAGAGGCCGTATGGCTGCCATATTTGTGGTATGAGGTACAGGTTTGCCCCCAATCTGAAAGTGCACATCGAAACTCACGAAAAACCTGCCGCTGAGTAAAAACAATCAGGCTTCTGATATATCTGATTGCAATTTCAAATCATATTTCAGTAAGTTAGATTCATTTTGAAGAATAACTCCTTGAACTCTAATGCATTTAGATCGAATGTAAATATGTTCATAATTCTCTTTTAGGTTTCTATGTATATAATTAGGACGGCTGAAGCTTTGCACTTTTAAGCTGGTGCAATTTTTACCAAGACTGTTTCATGTGTTTATTTTTGCATATTGTTCTATGTAATGTCTTTCTATACTGAAATCATATTCCAACATAAAGAACAATAAAGTTTAGTATCATGTCATTCACGATGTAGTAGCCTATTCATCTTTTTCTGTCTCTGGACACCAAATACAAATTTAAACACCACTATTATCCTTCCTTCAGTCTGTCCAAACATCAAATACTCCTATGACATAAAGACTAACTATAATTACAGGGCCATAGCTAGCACGAAGGTGTTGCTTTGTGCAGATGTTATTGAAGGAACATTTTGTTCCCAAGTTATGGCTTGACAAAGTGAAGTCCTTTTACTAGATGTATTTTAAAAACCACTGGTTCTTAGTTCAAGGTTCATTTTTTAAGTGAGCTTTGTAAATCTGAATAATATATAGGCAAGAAACAAATTATATTTTCTGAAAAAATGTTGAATCCAATTAAAGCATGCTGATCATATGGATTTCCTTGGCTTTTAACAGCTGCAACTCAAGGGATATTCTGTTGGTGAATTCTAATGAATTTACATTTTACCAACATACATACATTACATTAAAGGTGGGGGTAGGTAATTTTGGAGAAACCAGCTCGAGTGCGCTAGAATTTGAAAGTACACAACCGGAAAAAATCTGCCCCTTCCTTCAGACTTCGGTTGCGTTCAAATAGTCCATTTAGCTTAGGAACCTTCCTAACCAAGTGAAATGACCCGGAAGTACGTCAGTGGCAGCCATGTGCCGTTCCAATTCTCTCAATGAAAGGAAAGGAGGTTTCAAACTTCCTTTATAACCAGGGGTGCACATAACTTGTTTGCCCTGGTTCTCAAAGGAGCACCTGGAGATGTTGCTTGGTGCTCATCCTTAAAATGAAATAAACCGTAACTTTTGAGGGGGTCTTGACTTTATTTGCCAGACACACGGCACAGAACACACATGCAGAGGTGAACACAGAACACAACATGCAAAGGTGAACACAAGACAACATTAGCACGACCAGTAATCCTACAAGCTGTCATCACTACCCTCCTGACTGTTCTCCTCGCTATCTTCCTCTCTGTCAGACATGGTAGCTGATGATGTAGGCCTACTACTTTCTCTCTGGTTGAGTCTGCGATTAGCTGCTTGCATCCACAAGTCAACAGCTGGTTTTGGGTCGAAAGTCTCTGTTGTCATTTTAGACAAGTGGATGTAATCAAATAAGTACGTGAACATAACCAATAACCTACCTTAGGTAGGTTATTGGTTATGTTCACGTACTTGGGTTGCCAACTCTCACGCATCTGGCGTGTGACACACGCTTTCACTCTCAATCTCACGCTCTCACGCTGCCCAAACTATTCTCACGCCAAAAACAAGAATACCGAAGACTATAAACGGTTTTGAAAACTTTTGTCATGTAGTGATCGTCTTCTCAATAGAACATCTTTGATAATGTCTTCTGGCCAATCAGAATCAAGATAACGGCGTGGTGTTGTTGCAGGAAGTCCCGACGGAGAATACTTTTGCTGTAGTACATCTCTATACGTCGATACAACATTACCAACACGTAATGAAATAAGACCCCACGGTTTGATGATTGATAGGTGTGTGGGCTGTCTTTCATGTTGACACACAGAACAATGGGGTCTTTCCACCCTTATCCACAATGTAAAGTAATTCACAGCCTCTTCCCTCTTCTCTCTGTGAGGAGCAGCAGGTTCAGCTTTCAGAACAAAGTAACAGAAAACTAAAATGGCATTACTTTTTTTAAATATGTCGTGTAGTAATAGATTTATTTATTTGTCTTCTCAAGAGAGTACCAGAATGTGTATTTTATGTTAGTATTTCAAAAAATCTCCTGGAGGAGAATCCCCGCAGACCCCCCTGCAGGAGTTGGGTTTTCAGCATGTCAACTCTTTCAGCTGTGGGGAAATTGCAGAATTGGCTCCAGGTCGCCCTTTTTATTTACTACAAGACAAATGTGCCTTTATATTTCATACAGTTCAATTGGATTGAGACAGGGAAATAATCTAAACCTCACGCGTGGCGTTTCATGCAAATACTGACTTGAGCCCCACCACTGTATGGGTTAGCCCTACCATAGATTACCCAACAAAAATACTCTGGCAACTGCCGAACCGTATTGCGCAAGCGCAGATTTAAGATCCAGTAGAAATTATAAAAAAGTAAAAGTCTGCTGCTTATTGTTCTACTAGGCCAAAATAGAGTGTGTTAATTAATATGTTTGGCAGTTTGGAGTAAGTCCGTAGATCTTTTTGTGTGCGTGTGCGTGTGTCATGTATAGGCCTCTCACGATAATTAATTTTGTCGGCACCGTTGTATGACCATTTGAGACCACTGACATAATGATAATATATAATAATAATTGAAGTACATCCTTTCGAACTGCTAGTCACATCTTCATGTAAATGGAAATGTATCGATTTCATTTTTATTTATCGTACGATAAGTCAATTAATTGCTTATCGCGACAGGCGGCACACAATAAAACAGTGGAAACAAACATGTGTTTGACTTTCATTAGTGAATGAAACTTTGTGCCCTTTATAGTCTGTGTCCAATTTTGTATATTTGTATATATTGTATATATATCCTATATCCTATATATATATGCTAAGGTCCCGCTGCTGACATGAAAGCAGTCATTTAGTGCGCATATGTGTAATTAAACCCATGATATCAAAATCTCACTCCAGCCAGGTACCCAAAATTGGCAACCTTGACCTACCATAGCCAATAACAAATGAATGTAACTTATTTCATTTGTGTTGTTCGTTCATATCTTATTTTACCTTAACATTTCTTTATTTATGCATTTTTTCTTTTATCTCTCCAGTTTTAAAGGATATTTTTGGTCAAAAATGTTTTTTTTCCTCCGAGAACTGCCAGCGCAGCGCCTTCCCAGATATGGCGCCCTAGGCGAACATCTATAACGCCAGTGCTACGGGCCGACCCTGAGTTCATATGCAACTCGCAAATATCTTTCTCTCTCTCTCTCTCTCCTCTCTTTTCTCTTCTCCCTTCTCTCTCCCTCAATTTTGGTACGTAAATGCACCTTTTTTCAAATGACCCGGGTTGCGTTCCGATAATCCAAAAATCAGCTCGTAAATTCTAAACCTATCTCCTATTCCTTGACCTCTGAGTGAAACGTCACGGGGTTAAGGGATAGTGGATAGGAGAATTCAAAAGGACTTAAGCCCCTACACACGGCGGCGTGCGTTGCCGCTTGGCGGTGGGCGTGTCTTGAGCTTGGGGAGTCAATGCGAGCAACACGACCAACAACCAACCACATGAATGTCCCGCCCCGGACATACAAAGCAAAGCATTCATGCTACATCCATGCTGGCTAAATATACTGTCTATGCTTGCTAGCTGTCCATTCAAACGAAGTACACTGGATATAAACTCCCCAAACAAGCGAAAACCTACCAGTTTCACCCACTGTCTCTGCCACCTCCCCCCATGCCTGGCTCCTCCGGTTTGTATCCCTGTATGTAAAGAGGGACTGGTCATAGAGTACCGGGTGATTCCCTACCGCCACGATCATTTTCTCCTCCATTTTTTGACATATGGGAAATAACTGCGGTCTGGCTCTCCCAACATACACCCGGTTTGATTGGCTAGCTTGTACTGTCAGATTTTCATACGAGGGATTTGATTGGCTGACGCCTCCGTCGAGGCGGCAAGAGTAGAACATTGCTCTACTTTTGCAGCGAGGACCTCGAGAGAAGCTACGCTTTGCTCCCACAATGCAGTTCGGCGAATCGTGACGTCACCCCATTCTAAGTGAATGGGCAGAAGCGTTGAAGCGGCAACGCACGCCGCCGTGTGTAGGGGCCGTAACGGCCCGTCCACACAGCGGCGTGCGCTGACGCTTGCCGGCGGGCGTGTCTGAAACTCGACCAACAACCAATCACATGAATCTCCCGCCCCTGACACACAAGCAGCGGTTTGATTGGCTCGAGCTTGTACTGGCATATGATTCGATTGGCTGACGCCTCGCCGAGGCGTCAAAAGTTGAACATTGCTCAACTTTTGCAGCGAGCCACGCCAGCTACGCTCCACGTCGCTTCCCACGATGCATTTCGGCTAAAAGTGACGTCACCCCATTCAAAGTGAATGGGGAAGCGTCAACGCACGCCGCTGTGTGGACGGGCCGTCAAGGTGGGGTAGGTACGTTTGAGAAACCGGCTCGAGAGAGAAGAAACTGCGGTACTTCTTTAGAGAATCCGAATGCACTTTCACTATCCGACGTGTTTATGATGCGCCAGCGGACGTCATGAATGTGCGTCTGCTGCTGTGGGGAAATTATGGAAATACATTGGGAAAGAGTGGTCTGTAACTGTAATTTTTTTGAAACTAAATAAACTACCCAGTATGAACGTTTGTATAGCCCTTATTAAAAACATTCGTTCCTCAAGTTGTAAAAATGTGCTAATAACGTTATTCTGAGAGTTATTTCCCTCGGCATTATGAACACGCATCTAACCCACGGGACCGCGCCACCCGGCACGTTCATGTTACGTGTTCAGTACAACATGAGTTTCTCTTTACCCATGGATGCACAATAACAACGGACCCATATCGCCTTACGGAACGTCCACACTACAGCTTCAAAAAAAAGCTTGGAGCTGGGCGTGTCTGGAGCTTGGGGATTTTATTCAAGCAACACGACCAACAACCAATCACATGAATCTCCCGCCCCCGACATACAGAGCAAAAAAACCCCGGGGATTTTATGGGAGCAATATATATATAAACTCCCCAAACAGGCGAAAACCTACCAGTTTCACCCACTGTCTCTGCCACCTCCCTCCATGCCTGGTTCCTCCGGTTTGTATCCCGGTAGGTGAAGAGGGTCTGGTCATACAAAACCGGGTGATTTGCTACGGCGATAGTTAGTTTCTCCTCCAACTTTTTTTGAAATATAGAAATGAACGGCGGGATATCTCTCCCAGCTTAGACGCGGAGACGGACCGCTCTGCTACCCACAATTCAGTTCGGCGAAAAAGCGAGGCTACGTGACGTCACCCCATTGAAAGTGAATGGGCAGATTGGAGTTTTCGACGCTGTCGACGCTGTAGTGTAGACGGGCCGTTACTGCCAGCCCACGGAGCTGTAATAATGGATATATTGCACATGTTTGCTGAAATTCATCATTTGTAAAATATTATACTACATGGGCTGTATGATGTAAATATTGTACCGTAAATGTTGTATTAAATAAAGTTAATATTACCGACGTAGATTAACGTTCCTGTAGCTTCTTATTGCACTTGCAATTGTTTTAGTTACTTGAATAACATGAATAATCACATGAATAATCACAGTTACTATATCCTTTTACTCCATCACATTTCAAAAAGAAATAGGCTATTGTTATTTTAACTCCACGACAGTAATCCATCATCAGCTTTACTTTTTAGATAAAGTTTTAACTCACAATTGATCATAACAGGCTTCAACATACATTTTTATGTATTACCAAGTGGTTTCATGTACAACCCACACAAGTATCATGCTAAATGAAGCTCTGTTGCTTGGATATCACTAGATCCTGATGTCAGCGTAATATAAAAGTACATAACGATTGATGTGTAATTTAGCATAATTTACTAGCTAGCCGCTAGCTGCTAACTGCCGCCTCGTTAATATAAATCCAGTACCATGCTGTCATGAACGTGCGGTGCTGTTTCGTGCAGTGGCGACTGGTCATTAGGGGCAGGTGGGGCACAGCCCCACCTAGTGTCAGCAGAAAGTATTAAAATAATGATTACAACAAAATGCAAAAAATAAATTAAAAAATATATAAAATATATTTTAAGATCATGTTTAATCATCTGATTCGTCTGTACATTGCTGTTTTAGTATGTGTTCTTCTAATTAGTGTCTACAGTGTGTGCCTATTGAGCTGTTTAGAGCCATGTGGGACACAACCTGATCCTGCCCCTCCCTCTGACTGTCTAAGTCAGGGGTGTCAAACTCAAGGCCCGGGGGCCAAATCCGGCCCGCGACTTCATTTCATGTGGCCCGCAAGAGCTCTGAAAGAATGTAATATGTTTATTATACGGTTACATGCCGATTTACAGATGCACGATGTCCATAAACTACATGTCCCACAATGCATCTTAAACATTTTTTAATGTCACTTTTTTTTCAGAATTTGGCTTTTCTTTTAAAATAATTTTGTGACATTCTCACTGAAGAGACTTGCACTTATTTGTGCTAGACTTCTGCTTTCAGACGTAGTTATTTATGAAGTTTTTACCCTATCCGATAATAATCCAATGCAGAGGCAATAAAGTAATTACATTATTTTATATATTAAATATTTATATATGTATGTTTATATAGTCTTAAAGTTACAACCGGCCCTTTGAGTGCAACCATAATGCTGATGTGGCCCGTGGTGAAATTGAGTTTGACACCCCTGGTCTAAGTGAACGGTGACTGCAAAAACTACACTGCGCATGCTCAGAGTATTTTCCTATTTAATGTGTGTGGCAAAAAATAATGACCATAGGGGCAAAGTGCTGCCATCCCCACCATACGTCATCTCACATAATTCAGAGCTGATTGGCTGTAAGTACGTGTGCCGCGAAAAGTGTGGTGTGTGAAGAGGAGGAGAGAGAGCTGCAGTGAGGCGTCCTAAAACCAGGAAGTAAGCTGCGCATGGCTTCCCTCCACAAAAAAGAGATTTCTCCATAGGATTTTAGAAAACAGCTCAAAATAAGATCTGTGGGAAACGTAGCTGTTAGATAAATGTACGTTTTGTTCAGCCGGATAATATCCACATGTCTACCCTACTTTTATCATTTTCGAATCAAAAATCTATTGATTAGATTAGATTTATGATAGACTTTTGAAACTACAAGAAGATAAGGAGGACTTTTACAAAAAAGTAATAGAGATTTTTGTCCAGAAGGATAGGCAAATGGACTTAATCTTCAAGTCAAGGTAAGACTGCAATGTTATTGAAAATGGGATCTTACTAAGAGAGAACAATTCAATATTTAAATGATAAAATTACATTTTTTGGGTATCCTTCTGTTGAACTGTCTGTTTAAAAGTAATTGAAGCATCAGACAAAAAAAGCTTTTGAAAATAATATTATATTTTGATTTAATATATTTGTAAACCTGAAGAGTCAGTGCCAGTGCCTCACCAGCCATGAACCTCTCTGCAGAAGCTTATATATAGACATCTGAGTTTTTTGTGCCCCACCACTTTTGTACATATAGAAACGCCACTGGTTACGTGTACGCAAATTCACATGCTTAATGTGAACGAGCCTTTTGGGCGGCGTGGTTAAAGTTGCGCATGCTCTATGAGTGCACATACGGGTACTTCTCAGGCATGCCGGGTAATCTGTGACGTTTCGCTCTCAAAAGTTGGGCCATTTTGTCATCATGCGCCATTGAGCAACTCTCATAGGAATGAATGAGGCCCCGCCTCCGACATGAACGCGCACATGACCAATGAGGGCACGAGATAAATGTGTGCACAGATGGAAGGCTAACAGGCGGGTAGTCTTAGTTATTTTAGGCAGGCCGGCTAAAATGATTGGTCGTGCTTCTTTTTTTTCCACAGATGACTTTTTATGGATTTTTTGTCAAAGGCAAAGCACTTACGATATTCATTGCTATCGGGATGTTAAGAGCATTCCATGGAATATAACAAAGTGTATCTCGAGCCGGTTTCTCAAACTTACCTACCCCACCTTTAAGCTTAATATATTAACAGAAACCAGAATAACATGATTATTTTTCATGATCCACGCTAAAGGACACCCCGAGTGAGTCATCTTGATCTCAATATAGGATCTTTGTAGCAATCGTCACAACCGCTTCTGTGTTCGCTTCCGGTTCTGTCCCTTGCACTTGCTGATATAAAACCTATGTATAAAACCAGCATTCTTTCACGGTGGACTCAACTGTCTCCACAATGAGTCAGCTGAAGTCGTGTTTTCATCAGCGGCTGCAGGCTGCGTCAGAGAAGATCTTGGGAGAGGTGGAGAAACACAAGTTAGCTTTAAACGGAGCAAACCTTCAGCGACCAAAAGAAGAGCACAACAGTCAGTGTCAAAAACTACACCATCTGCGCCAGATATCAGGTTTGTTTCTTGGTAACTTTACTCTGGAATCATTGTTATCATATCTTATCAAATGTCTCTTAGACCCCTGCAGTGCACAAGAGGAAACCCCACATTACGGGGAAAAACTTTGAATACAGTCGATGGGGGGAAATGGAAGACACCTCTGGGAGAGCAACAGAGGAGAGGGCACCCTGTCTCAGGACAGACGTGCAATAGATATTGTATCTACAGATTAAAAAACATAGTAAAAATTACTACACAGACAATCCAAATGACATAAAAAATAAATAATCAAGAAGGACTAAAAGCTTCCAGGTGCCTCCAAAAAATAATGATGAAGGACTCCAAAAAACTAATGTTATAATCCTAATACAGTAGGCTATATCCAGCTCAATTGTTTCATTAATTATTTAAAGACAATTTGTCAAAGTAATAATGCTATTTTCAAAAGGTTCATACTACAACCAACTTCTGTACAATATTTTAAGAAATAAGATAAACACTACCTACCCTCTTGTAGGTAGGTATAGTGTTTCTCTTATTTCTTGAAATATCTCCCTGGTTCTCACTGTTCATGTAAGTGTAAGTCAGTCTTGGGCAGGCATCAAAAGTTTAGGCACCGGATTTAGAGAAAACCTGTGCAGATTCAATGAATGTGGATTATGGATCTAATTGAGTAATTAGTTCAGATGTAACCCAAAGAAGCCTGTTGAGATTTGTTTTGTCTCCTTTGTGGCTGCAGAACCTCCACTGACTGGACAGGAAGTGCTGCAGGAGACCTCAATACAAGCAGAGTCTAACCTGAGCATGGCTGAGGTCCCAGTCCTCTCTCAAACCAGTGCAGATACAGATAACAAAGATGGCATCTACTGCTTGGCTCAGACAAACTTCAAAATAAAAGAGGAGGAGGAAGAGGAAATCGGAAATGACACTCAAGCACCTGAAGTCATTTTACCTTCTCTTGAAGGTGTGAAAACTGAGCTTCAAGTGAATTATGAATTGCAGCCAATCTCTTCAGACTTCTCTGCAGCTGACAGTGACAGCATTGACGGTGACGAGGAGTGGCTTCAAAACAAAGCAGCGCGGACAAAGAAGAAGGGACCAAAAAGGAAGACTTTGCAAAAAGTGAATTCTGAATTGCAGCCAATCTCTTCAGACTTCTCTCCAGCTGACAGTGACAGCAGTGACGATGATAAAGAGTGGCTTCAGAACAGAGGAGTGCAGACAAAGAAGAAGGGACCAAAAATGAAAACTTTGCAAAAACAAAATGGAAGCATTAAGCAGAAGGACGCAGCAGTGTTGCCTGATTGTCTTATATGTGGAAAGAATTTCCAGAACATCGGTCCCTTAATTAAGCACATTAAAGAACACAGGGAGACGAGTGAATCTACGAAGAAGCTTTTAAGGTATTTGCATAGTGCTCAAAACCAACGGCTAATTTGTGATTTTTGTGGCAAGAAGTTCACTAACGCTGGGTGTGTTCAATTACATTCAAAAATACACACAGGGACTAAAGACTTTGAATGTCGAGACTGTGGGAAAACCTTTGTCCAAAAAATGCAAATGATTGTGCACATGAGGGTCCACACAGGGGAGAAGCCGTATCAATGTGATCTGTGTGGGAAAGCATTCAATCAGAGACACAGCCTCATTGTTCATAAACGAACACATACAGGAGACAGACCTTATTCCTGTACGACATGTGGGAAACAGTTTTATACCCTTGGTCATCTGAAAGCGCACATGCAGCGTTTTTACGGGACAAAACCCGTCATCTCGTAAACATGTTCATAAAACGTTTTGCCAAAGCCGGCAGTTGATTCGGCAGAAGAGTGCACAGCCAGCAGAGCGCACAGACTAACTTTCTTCATGTGTGGAGCCTAAATGCACCACTTGATTGTGTGTTTTTCCTCAAACTGTTCATATAACATGGCTGTCAATATTTGTTCCATAAAAAATGTGTTCCATTAAAAAAATGCCCTATTTTTGCCCTACTGTATGTACGATCAACAACGCCTTAACGTGGTAAAATGTACGATAATTTGACCCCATGTTGACACTTCAAACACGTATTCATTCAATCACAAGGTCCCTTCCCTCGAAATCATACAGATTTAAAAACAGTGGAGTGACCAATATGATGTAACACAGACAGAAATGCTGCCATGAATACTGCCTGAGGGGAAACTAATTGCAGAGGGTGAATCTTCAAGCATCATACAAGTTTGCTTTCCATCCTTATTGTTTGTCTTGAGACATTGATATAGTTCTAACATTATTCAGACTCAGCTCTCTGAACTAAAGCTTCTTTTAAATGTTGAGAAAACCAAGGTAATGCTCTTCTCTAAAGCTAAAAAGACACCAGAGCCTGTTTTAGATATTGTAACTACGCAAGGAATAAAACTTGAAGTGGTTACCGGTTACAAATACCTGGGTATCTGGCTTGATGATTGTCTCACTTTTAAACTTCATGTCAATAACCTGCTTAAAAAGCTGAGGGTTAGGCTAGGTTTCTTCTACAGGAACAAGTCCTGTTTCTCGCTTGAGGCCAGGAAAAGGCTAGTCACTGTGACCTTTTTACCTGTGCTGGACTATGGGGATCTGGTCTATATGAATGCACCTGCCAAATACCTGAGCAAGTTAGATGCTGCGTATCACAGTGCACTGAGATTTGTGACAAAGTGTAAAGCATTAACCCATCACTGTACCCTGTATGCAAGGGCTGGTTTGCGTTCACTAACTGTACGGAGGCTCAGTCACTGGTACATTTTTATATACAAAGCCATGTTAGGGAAACTTCCATCTTATATCTGCTCCCTGATCTCACGGAAAATTGTAAGTGGCTAGTGCCTGAGATCGAATGCTGTGGTTTTATTAAATGTGCCAACTGCTAGGACTGTCTTAGGGAAGACAGCTTTTAGATGCGCAGCTCCTCTGTCTTGGAATAGTCTGCAAATTAAATGGAAACTGAACAATCTGGTGCCACTAAATGTTTTTAAAGCTCGGTCAATCGGAAGCTATTGGTACCTGTTTATGTGGATAATTATGTAAATGATGCTGTATCCATTTTTTGTTCTATTTATGTTTTTATGTTTCATGTGGAGCTACTTGAGCAGGTCTCCCTTGAAAAAGAGATCAATGATCTCAATGGGATTTATCTGTATAAATAAAAGGTTTGAAATGAAATGGGTTTGAAGCATGTTCATTTTATTTGGCCATCACTCTTTTTGTTTGTCCTTCAAAGTAAGAATAGAAAAAGTGTTTGCAATCCAGCGATGCTTGTGCATATCATTACTTCCTGCATCCCTCTGCTGTTCTGAAAGATGTATTCTTCTGCAGTTTGGCCAACAGGTGGCAGAAGACTCACCAAATACTCTTGATGTTTTTTGGGGGGATTTTGTAGCACTTTGTTCTCTATATTGCTCCAAAGGTCCCATAGCACTAATATAGCTGTCAGTCAACACCATGCATTTCTGTCTCATACATTACATTGCATTTAGCTGACGCTTTTATCCAAAGCGACTTACAATAAGTACATTCGACCAGGAAGACACAACCTTGAAGAAAACAGAATCATATAAGTACATCAGGTTTCATAGAGCCAAGTATTTCAAGTGCTACTCAACTGGCTATAGATAAGCCAGTCCTTTATTAGTATATAAGTGCTCCGTTAGCAGTTCTTTGTTAGTAATTCTATCGCTCGAGGTGGAGTCCAAAGAGATGAGTTTTCAGTCTGCGCCGGAAGGTGTGTAAGCTTTCTGTCGTCCTGATGTCAATGGGGAGCTCATTCCACCATTTTGGAGCCAGGATAGCAAACCCACGTGTTTTTGCTGATGGGAACTTGGGTCCCCCTCGCAGCGAGGGTGCAGCGAGTCGTTTGGCTGATGCAGAGCGTAGAGCACGTGCTGGGGTGTACAGTTTAACCATGTCCTGGATGTAGGAAGGGCCAGATCCATTCGCAGCATGGTACACAAGTACCAGTGTCTTGAAGGGAATTCTAGCAGTTACCGGAAGCCAATGAACGGAGCGGCGTGGTGTGGGAAAATTTAGGAAGTTTGAAGACCAGACGAGCCGCTGCATTCTGGATGAGCTGCAGAGGTCGGATGGCACATGCAGGTAGACCAGCCAGGAGGGAGTTGCAGTAGTCTAGGCGTGAGGTGACGAGAGCCTGGACCAGAACCTGCGTCGCTTTCTGGGTCAGCTGGGGACGTATCTTCCTGATGTTGTAAAGCGTGTATCTGCAACAACGGGTTGTAGCAGCGATGTTTTCAGTGAAGGACAGGTTGTTATCTAGGATCACACCCAGATTTCTTGCAGTCTGGGTCGGGGAAACAACAGAGGTGCCGATCTTGATTGTCAGGTCAAGAGTGGGACAATCTTTTCCCAGAAGGAAAAGCAGTTCAGTTTTGTCAAGGTTGAGCTTGAGATGATGAGCGGACATCCACTGAGAGATGTCAGCTAGACAAGCAGAGATGCGTGCGACGACCTGGGTCTCTGAGCGGGGAAAGGACAGAATTAATTGGGTGTCGTCAGCGTAGCAGTGGTATGAAAAACCATGCGGGCTAATGACAGATCCGAGCGAGTTTGTGTACAGGGAGAAGAGGAGGGGACCAAGAACAGAGCCCTGAGGGACCCCTGTAGTTAATTGACAAGGGTCGGACTTGGACCCTCTCCAAGTTACCCTGTAGGTACAGTCTTTGAGGTATGAGGTGAGGAGGGAAAGTGCAGAGCCTGAAACTCCAAGTTCTTGGAGAGTGCGAAGGAGGATCTGATGGTTCACCGTGTCGAATGCAGCAGACAGGTCCAACAGGATGATGACAGAGGAGAGGGAGGCTGCTTTAGCAGTGTGCAGTTCCTCAGTGACAGCAATGAGAGCAGTTTCTGTGGAGTGACCTGCCTTGAAACAAGACTGGTGCGGATCCAGAAGGTTGTTCTGATGGAGATAGCAGGAGAGTTGTTTAAAGACAGTGCGTTCAAGTGTTTTAGACAGGAATGGGAGTAGAGAGACAGGCCTGTAGTTTATAACATCTGACGGGTTGAGAGTGGGTTTCTTTAGGAAAGGGTTTACTCTTGCCTCCTTGAGACTGTTTGGAAAGTGACCAGAAGTTAGAGAAGTGTTGATGAAATGGGTGAGAAACGGTAGAATATCAGGAGCGATAGTCTGAAGGAGGTTTGAAGGGATAGGGTCCAGAGGACAGGTGGTAGGGCGGGCAGAGGTAATGAGGGTAAGAACCTCACTTGGCGAGAGAGGGGAAAAGGAGGTTAGTGTGCGGGTGGAAGGAGGGTCTGGTGACCCAGCGGTGAGTAGAAGTGAGTCAGAAAAAGAAGAGCGAATATCATCAACCTTTTTTTCAAAGTGGTTAACAAAGTCGCTTGACAAAAGGGAGGAGGGGGAAGGGGCTCTGGGAGGGTCCAAGAGGGTGGAGAAGATGGAAAATAGTTTTTTGGGATTGTAATAGGAAGATTGGATCTTATCTTGAAAGAACGTGCTTTTTGCCTGAGAGATCGAAGCAGAGAAAGAGGATAGGAGAGCCTGATAGGTTAGGAGGTCGTCATGGTGTTTGGATTTCCACCGTTTCCGCTCTGCTGCCCGAAGGACGGTTCTATTAGCACGCAGTGCGTCATTTAGCCAGGGAGCAGGAGGGGACTGACAAGCCTGCCGAGATGTGAAAGGACAGAGAGAGGATGAGAGAGTAGAGAGGAGAGTTTCTGCAGCAGAGTTTGGAGGCAGGAGTTGGAATGAGTCAGAGGAAGGGAGGGCTGAGAGCACCGATGAGGCAAAGGGTGCAGGATGAGAAGAGATTAGTTTGTTATGTTTGGAAAGGGGTAGAGAGAATGAAATGAAGAAGTGATCGAATGTGTGGAGCGGGTTTACAGAGAGGTTAGAAGTAGCGCAGTTCCTTGAGAATATGAGATCAAGGACATTGCCAGCTTTATGAGTTGGTGGGGACGGAGAGAGTGAGAAAGCAAAGGCGGTTAACAGAGATGTTAGTTCGTCTATCTTCCCCGTCTGGAGGTTGAAGTCTCCGAGAAGTACAGCGGGAGGGCCAGATTCAGGGATGTGTGATAGGAGATTATCCAATTCCTCCAAGAAGTCCCCCAAGGCGCCTGGTGGACGGTAGAGAACAACAATGGTTAATTGTATAGGATGGGTTACTGTGACGGCATGGCAATTCAAAGGTGGAAGGAGTGAAGTTAGGTAGCTTGAAGAGGGAAAAACTCCATTTGGGAGAGAGCAGGAGACCAGTGCCCACTCCTCTGCCAGTGGGTCTGGGTGTATGGGAGAAGGAATATGGTGTGGAGAGAGCTGCTGGGGTGGATGTGTTGAATTGAGTAATCCAGGTCTCAGTGAGAGCAAGGAAATCCAGGGACTGCAGGGAGGCGTAGCCAGAGATTAAGTCAGCCTTAGGAACAGCTGACTGGCAGTTCCACAGGCCACCTGAAACTAGATGTTGGATCTCAGTGGAGCACGTGGGATAGACGAGAGCAGGCCGGTTATAGCGATTAGGAGATACACGGGGCCAGCGATAATTGCGAGAAGACACATGAACAGGAATGGAGAAAATACACATGATTATAGCATGAGGGGCTAGAAAGCTAAAGAAAAGAAAAATAAGACACCAGCAATACTTAGCTCAATCAGAGTAGGATTTGCCTCCTCTTTGCCACCCTCGTGACTCCCGCAGCACTCTAATGTCTTTGTCAGTCTTACTCCCGCAGGACTCCAATGTCTTTGTCCGTTTTAGCCCGTCTGACGCTGAAGGAAAGAGCTACCTAACTCTGATTGCTGAGTTCACACAGCTGTGGTGCCACGCCCATCTAATTAGTTAACTCTCTACAGCTGATGGGCGACAGCTGAGAGGCCGTGCCTTTTTTAATGCACGCTTGATTGCCTACTGAGACCTGTTTAACAGGTTCACGTGATCAGATCTGAGATTTAAAATCTCTCAAAAGCGCCGATTTAGCTACAATAATTACAGAACAATTATACAGAGTAGAATAACTGAAATAGAGAAGTCTAATTAAACAAGAATAATACTTACATTGGTTGCTGCGTCAATAGGTAACCCGGTCAAGATGCACACTGACTTCTTCAGTTTTTAAATGCGATATTTGAATGCTTTTTAGCTGGAACCCGAACCCGAACCAGGGATATCTGTGATGCATCCGATTTCAAAGATTGAAATGTATGTATATATTACATTTTCTATTAAATGAACTTCGGACAAATAAGCAAAGTATCGCTTGTTTTATGTAACATGTTATGCTACAGGGAATCAAAGTGTTTAAACCTGTTCATGTCACTTTGTGCAGTCAGCTTTTAAAGGTCAGTCATCACCTCCCACACAGTGTCTGGTCCTAGTTGAAAAGGGCAGAAGGCAACATTAAAACATGCACATCCTAACAACCAAACGCTAGCTGTTAACCTCCTTTAGCTCTGTTCTCTCTATACTTTGTGTTGACTCCTTTACCAAAATTAATGACGAAGAGCACCAGATTAAGAGGAATATTATCACACTAGACACATTAGAATGGGCTCTGTGCAGTACACACTTACTCATTTACGGTCCATATGTGTATCTTTTGACACTAAACCATATTTAATTCCACTTTACTGTATTACATTTTACATTCATTTGTATCTAATTCTATTTTACAAATTCATTCAATTATTCCTGAATTGTAAATGCTGAGTCCCTTGCACCATACTCTTTCCATATTTAGTTTGTCTTGCTTTATTTTGATTTGTTTATGTTTTAGGTAAACTATATGTTGCACTGTTGGAGTAACCTGGGACTTTCATTGTCAACAACTATGCTGTAGCTATTGTGCATAATAAAGCCTTTCAAATCTTTGAAGATTGTAGATAATTGCCTTATTCAAACTAAATTAATCCTCAATAGTGAGATACATAATATAAATTAGTTAAAACCAGATCTTCCCATCCCTTATAGTCAATGACAAGGAATGATTTTGTCTTTTTGAATAAAAGGATGTTGTTCAGTAACTTTGAGCATCATTTTCCCAGGTCATGCCATTACATAATGGTGCGTACACTGCGGTGTCAGAGTTGAGTTTGGTGTGTGTTTTGACGCTGAGGACAGCAGCAGAGAGGAGGAGTCGCTCCGTCAACTGTTGGCCTCTCGAGTCTAATCTGGATTACCGCTGCGTCCAGGCTGCAGCCAGGGCTCCAATAATCACATTATTCCGAATTGACGTCTCGCGAAAACGCGGTGTGACACAGTGCTGCTGACGCGTTCATTTTAAAGCTGAACTGTAACATATTTTCACGGTGTTTGGATGATTTTAACACGAAGATTGACTACACATCCAGTGAAGTTGAGTGAATATTTGTAGACTGCGATGGTGCGCATCCCCGCGCGCAGCACCCCGCGCGCTGCAGCATCCACACTGTGCACTGCAGCCTGTACGTGAAGCACATTTCTACACAAACCTCTGCCACTGAGATCACAGGAGCAGCTGGTGCAACATGCCACATTCAGGTAAATCCTTTGCGTTGACTGATGCAGCAGTTAAACTCATGCAGCAAACGCATGTTGTTGTGATAGAATAGCAGTAGAATACCTGCCTTTTATTTGGAAATATAAGATTTATGGTGAGGACATGCTTGATGGATTTGTCATATCTTGAAATGCACAAAGTGTAATGGGACAAAAGGGACTCATTTAAATGCCTGACTGATTGTTTGGCTTACACTGTCTATTAACAGTGAACCTTCTTTTAAGCCCTGGAGATATTGGCTTAATGATTTGCTTAATGAGACGAAGTGCAGCTTTACTAAAACTGACCCTGTGATACCCAGACAAACACAGAGTGCTGTGCCAAATGTGTCAGCCATTAGGTTAAAATGGCAGTTGGGGTGAGGATTAAGCCTTTTAAATAAACGTTGTGTTTCATTGTGTGATGCCAGGCTGCTATATAGTCACATTTAATCATAAATGGGTTTCAATTAGGTTTCTCTAAGATTGAACACAAATCTTTTTGTATCCCATTGTCGATTGATAGGTTAAGTGGATAATCGATAGGGAAAGACAGCAGGATTCTATCCCATGTTGACGTCAGAGATAAAAGTGAGATTTTCTGATGTTCACTTCATTTCTTCCCCTCCCTTCTAATCCATTGTTACTGCTTCACCAGTCATTATACAGTAGACAGGGGAATAAACCTAGACCATCATCATCTGCAAATACAGGGTGTAATGTTACTCTGCCATTTCTCTGATACCCTACTAAAAAGAAAATATTCTGTAGAACTATAGTGAAGGACTTTTTTAAGCTTACTGACTTTTCCTTCAAATAGGCCTCTTGTTACCTCCAGTTATTGTAAAATATCTGGTAGTCAGCAATATGACTACATTGAACTTAATTTTCTTCTCCGTATCGGATGGCCTGCAGTCACTTGGGGCTTACCTGTTGGAAGTTGAAAGATTTCTTTGTTGATTGACATAATAGTATTAGTTGCTGCTTTAATGTGAACTTTCTTGTTCAAAATGACATTAAGTACATTTGGACTTCATTGCTCAGTTCTTTCTCGAAGGCTGCCCCCCACGTTAATAAGTGTACATTTGTCATGTGTTTGATCGTTGACTTTAACTACAATCCTCCTTATTATATAACAGCACATTCTGCTACACTTTCCCCTCCCAAGGGACAGACCAAAGACATTGATTTTCTGTCTTCCTGCAGAAGTTCTTGCTCAGTCCCGGCTGGAAAGCTGCCAAATCCTTGCTGACTCCATCTTCCACAGAGCAACAGAGGTTTTCCTCTCTCTGTCAGCACCAACTGATCCAAACTAAGTCCGAAATAGAAATTGATTGGAGTAATGCAGGGTTGTCTGGAGCAGGATAAGCACTAGAGCAGCACTTTTTGTTAATTAGATTTGACAAACAGTTCAGCAGGTTGGTGCTAGAAATGAACATCTCTCCAGAGTGCAGAGAAGTGAAAGATAAGGTGGGAGCCAATGGGAAAGATAAATTGTACTGCAACATGGTAACAAATCAGTATCTGTAGCCTGAACAATTGGTTTCATCAAGGTCAGGGAAATAATTTAAAATATATTGGATAACGGCCAATCATTGCTCAAGTGTTTACTGTTTCATTTTCTGCTGATCCTTTTTTGTAAAAATGTGGCCTCTATAATGGCAGGAACATTTGTTTGTGACATCAGTATCCCCTTCTGTTGTGTAAGAATGGCTGCGGTGTTTGCTATGTGAACAAGTAGATACAAAAAAAAAATCATGGTTTAAAGGGAAGAGCAATGGACAAGACTAGGCGGGAAGTCAGAGCGGTGGATGAACAAAAAGCATAGAGGTTTAATGTCAAATGTTATGCTGCCATTACAAATAATGATGTTGCTATACAAGGTGGTTTTAGCTTGGGAAATGACAACATTTTAAATACATTTTCCCTTTCCAGCATCCAAAATGATGTACTACAAGTTACCCGAAGAGGACATCACAAATCTTCATGCAGTTAAAGACTCCCTAGCGCCTTGCTCAATGTCTTCAGGGACCCAGTTTTGTTGACCACATTCTCTCAATAGCTTCTTGTTGATGGCCAACATGGAAGAAAGCAAGCTTATCTTCAGCCGGAACAGCCGTAATGACGGTCCCACAGTGGCTTTTTCCAAAGACAAACCAGAAGCCAGGAAAAGCCAGCCTGACCTCAGCCTGGGGATGGATTTCGACTTAAACCTCAGTCACCGCTCCCAGCCCCCCTTCCTGCCTCACTCCCCCTCCTCGCCGGGCTCTTTAGCTGAGCTGTCGGCATCATCAGCTGACATACTTCTCACCCGCAATCTTGTCAAATCCTCCTCCACAGAGCTGGAGCCGAGGGAGAGCAGCTCCCTGCGGGGGAAACCTCTGCTCAACCTGGTCAAGTCTCTGAGCACAGAGATTTCCCGCCGGGTCGAGCCAGAGGTTAACCTCTCCAAGTCAGACTCCAAGCTGCATATGCATCCCTGGAAGCAGGCTACCCATCCAAAAATCTCAGAGGTTAGGTCTGAAGCAGGAGGGCTGCAGGAGGATGATGACTGGGAATCTCCTCTTTCTGCTGGCGGCCTGCCTCCCCCTGAGCCCCGGGGCAGCTCCCTGATAGCTGAGCTGGAGGACACACGGAGGAAGTTCTCCGAGGCCATGCAGGATCCGCTAAGCATGCTGAGTAAGATAATGGGGGAGGAAAACTCTGGCAGCCCCAAGCAGGGGAAGGCCTCTGGTGCCGAAGACTCACCAACATCCCAAGGCAGCTGCGGGAGAGAAATGGGAAGTGAAGATGCAGAACTTAAGTGCCGGAGGAGAGCTGAAGGTGCGTGTGACATGCCACTAAAAAGACTCAGAAAAGCCTCCTTAACAGAATACTTAGAACACCATAGAAGTGACAGCCATTTGGAAATCCGCACTTTTGGAGATGTGATTCAGGTGGTGGAGCTCCAGAATGGATCCAGAGAGACACATCATAGATCTTACGCCCAGTCTCGAGTCAGAGTGCCAGGATCTTCGCTGCCTCTTCACTGGCTCTTCCCTGTGGGGCTTCTAGCTTATGGCTTCTTCGTGCTGCCCCTGCCCTCCTATGTGGCTGGTCTGTCCGTGGGGGTTGCATGTGGCTTCATGTTGGGCCTGATGGTGGTGTTCATGTTTGCACCACGACGCTCATCTTCCAGTTGGAGTAAATCAAAGACCTTGAACATGGATCTACTGGATGAAGGACTCGCTGATCGAGAAATCCTAGAGGTAACAAGTTATTCAAAGAGGTGTAAACATTAGTCAAAGTCAACTTTATTGTCAATCTCAAAATATGTTTGTCCACACAGAAAGATCAGGTGATTAGGGTGACATTTCATCCGTCTCAGTCCTTTTGTTTGTATTCAAACTCTCTCTTTTTCTTTCAAATGTGTTACACATGTAAGTGTAGCAGAGAATGAGAAGCCACTCTCTGTTTTCCTTTTACACATTTGGCTATATGTAAATGGGGATGAAGCTCTAAGCTTCGAGAGATCAAAACAACAAACCGCAGTTGCCATGTGAGGCATTGGATGGCTTCATTGCTGTCTTTGGTGTTTTATGGATTACTTTTCCGGTAATTACGGTATTGAAAAATTCCCTCAGACACAGGTTATTTTGAGAATAGCTTTCTCAGAGCACTTCTTGACCGCCCTGCTGAGAGAGTGGGGCACACTGCTAAATTAATGCAGAGTAAGCAATTCAAATGGAGGCAATTTAGGAGAATAGAGTAATAACTAAGAACAGGCTTGGGACTAATTCAATTACTCGTCCAGTGTTAAATGAGATGCATATTCTGTCTCTTGTTTCCCCTCCTGCTGAGCTGTATTGTCGCAGTGTGAACCACTCACAGTGAATATAATATCTATTATATTCCTGACTAGATTTGATGCTATAGGTTTACATATTTTCGGACTCACTGGTGGTTAAATATCCTCATTATTTTCTACCAGGGTTGGATGAATGAGACACATAGCTACGACCCTGAGACCTTCAACCCCTGCATCGCACACTCTGTGTACGTCACCCTGGAGGGCAGCCGGCTGCGTCTGGCATACCCACGGGCCAACATCCCCCGGTGGGCAGCGTTCGACAAGACGCCCCAGGAGGCCGTCTTTTTGCGTTCGCGCACTTACCAGCTGGCCAACTGTAAGGTCAGTGTGGTATACAGAAAATGGACTCATTTCTGCGACCCAGGGTAGGCATGTCACTCAGAGGTGAGTAAAAGAGAAGGTGACCTCTCACCTGAACTCTTATCTCTCTGCACCCATTTGTCATCTAACACTGAGGGTGAAAGACCAGAAGGGTTACAACTGAAGTGATGATGCTCTGAATAAATTTGACCCGGTTCCAGTAGCAGTCTACAATTGCTCCTATAGTGTGATGAAATCAAGCTAACACACAATATAATCAACGTGGGGGAGTGCTGGCTGAGGTCCTGGTGAACCGTCAACTCAACTTGTAGCTTCTAGCATTTCTTGTAGAAGGAAAATAAAGTAAACTTACTTCGACATAATATACATGTCTGCATTAAAATGACTAAAAACAAGAATACTTATGGTATTTATGTTGCTAGGTTGTGTACTAACATCATTCCAAATGTCAATGAATATACAAATATCAAACTAAGAACAAGTGTCATTTGAACTTTCACATTTAATCTGTGTTCTTGCTTAGCATTGTGGTTTTCTCCCAGAAGCTGATACAAATTGATTGTATATCTAGTTGCAAGTCACATACACAAGACACATATTTTAATATTTTAAGAAGATGAAGGATTTTATACATCAAACTTCCGGGAAACCAGCTGACTCAATGGTAGCCGTTAGCTTGCTGCCCAACCATGTCCACTGAAATACATCTAAGAAACATTCATTTTTAACATGCTTAACTGCTTTATTTATTGTGTTTGCCAGTATTACCCGATTGTGTGCTATAATGATATTGTAATTATAACCACAGGAAGCTGATCGCAAGGACACACTTTCTTTAACTTTACATGCCAGCAAACGTTGTCTTTTGTTATTGTTTTGATTCCTAGTAGCAGAAAATGACATATTATGCATTTAATCCTAGGTGTCTCTGTTGCCGCCTGGATTGGCTCGCAAGAGGATCTGGAACAGAAAGTACCCCATCTGCCTCATTCTGGCTGAGGGGGAGGTTGGGGAGGAGAGCGTGGTGGAAGGGCAGGGGGAGGAAGAAAGGGCAGAGAGAAATATCGCCCCCGACCACCAGCTTCCTGTCACCTTGTACCTGTTTGGCCGAACAGGAAGAGAGAAGGAAGAGTGGTTCCAGCACTTCCTGTCTGCTTCCCAGGCTGCAGCCACGAGCAGTTTGAGAGAGGAGGAGAACGCAGGTAAGACAACGTTTTGGGTTGGGAATTAAGCCATATCAACTGTAAAAGTCATTGATGAAATCCAGCACAGGATATTTTATGCAAAATGGTCCTTTCTTTATATTTACCGACTCCATCAGCCCAGTCTGTCTTTTCTCTGTCACTCAGAAACACCATGTGCTGGAGACACTGCCAAAGGAAGCACAGAGGAGCTGAATGAGTTGCCAGGAGCCATGAAAACTAGAATGCTTTTGGACTACAGCTCCTACATGACGCAACTAATTGGCATGCAGAGCTGCAATCTCACCCCGAGCCCCTGCCAGAGTGACAAGGGAAGCCCCATGACCCAAAAGAAGGTCAATGAGCAACACTTTTATTCAGCTTTTCAATGTATTGTCAAGGGTAACTCCGCAGTACTGGGGGTTGTAAAGGGTGAGCAGATATCAGAACGCTTTCTCTGTTCTACTTACCCTCTGCGTGTCTTGCTAATACTTCCATTGATCAGGGCTGGTCAATATCAGCTGCTGTTCCACTGTTCTGCTCTCACTCAGACCAGCCTTGTCTGGGATGCTGGTTCAGCTAAATCCATCCCTGCTGACTACACCAAATGTCAATGTGCAGAAATATCAAGTTTCACCTGGCTATAAAGGGAACTGCAGTATACCTGAATAATCCTGTCTTCAGTTTGGGATTGGCACCCCATGTAGATACAGGCTGTCCTGGTGTTAGAAGAAGGTTTAAGAATCAGTAAGAGAGTCAGCTTGAATTGGGATAGACTAGCATATAAATAGCAAACATTAAAAAGAAATATGGCACCTGAGCATGTCATATAACCTCTGAGAAGCTTGTGCAGATATATATAAACAGTCAAAACCTCATTTTTCCACCTCCGCAATATTGCAAAAATCCGACCCTCTCTCACCCGTCCTGCAGCCGAACGACTAATCCACGCCTTCATTTCCTCCCGCCTTGACTACTGCAATTCACTTCTTTACGGCATCAGCACTACATCCCTCAATAGACTCCTACGGGTTCAAAATGCAGCTGCACGACTCCTCACGCATACCAAATCATGGCATCACATCACCCAAGTCCTCAAAGACCTCCACTGGCTTCCTGTCTCCCATCGCACCAACTACAAAGCACTCCACCATCTAGCCCCCCCTTATCTCACAAACCTTCTCACCCCCTATCAACCCCCACGGTCCCTCAGATCCACCGCAGCCGGACTCCTATCCATTTCCACATCCAAACTCTGCAGAATTGGGGACTTCTCAGTGGCAGCTCCTAGGCTCTGGAATTCCCTCCCCTAAGATCTTCGTGACTCTGAGTCCCTCACAGTCTTTCAGCCCCTCCTCAAAACCCATCTCTTCAACTTAGTCTACCCATAAGCCCCCCTCTCAATCAACTTCCTATTGACTGCCTTGTTTATTTTATGTTTTGCCTGTCCTTGTTTGTCTACCCTCCCTCATACTGTAAAGCATCTTTGAGTTATAGAAAAGCACTATATAAATATATTGTATTATTATTATTATTATTATTATTATTATTATTATTATTATTATTATTATTATTATATGCCTTCTAAAGACTCCTTTTTCATTAAACCCTGCAGATTCAGAATGAAGAGCATGGATCTGGAGGTCAGGCTGGAGCTGAGCCCAGTGCTGGTCCAGGGGCAGAAGGACCCTCTGCAGAGGGCCAGCCCACCTGGGTCAACTCCCTGGTGGGGCGGATCTTCTGGGACTTCTTGCGCGAGAAGTACTGGACCGATCAGGTGGCGCACAAGATCCAGAAGAAACTGAGCAAGATCAAGGTGAGGGTAGATGAGGATTGTTTTCTTTTTCATTTATGGATCATTTTAATCCTTGGTGGAGAAAATGATTGGTCTTGTGAAAGTATGTTAATGCTGGACAGATGGTCTTCTTACATAAAATTGATGCAGTAAAAAGTCACAAATATTTAGGACATTGGTGCTACATGACCAAAAAGAAAACTAGGGCTGTGGTATTTGTATTGGCCAATGGGTATAAAACCTTGATTACACTTTTAAAATCGACGGGAATTTAAAAAAATCTGGTAGAACAAATTGTATTCCGAGTGCTTGCAACATAGAAGGAAGTCTGACATTGTTCATTGCATGTAAATCCCAGATTGTGATTAAACAAAACTTCCTTTAACTGATGCTCTTGTTTTTTTCAAATTCACATTTATCTGTAAGTTGACTAAATCAGCAGCACCATCATAAGTGTCATAGTGACTAATAACACGGTTTGGCAGGAGTCAGTATACTGTCGGTCAGACCTCTACAAGCTTTGTCACACAATGATACGACCTGAACATCAATGCTTTGTGCACGAGGTCAAAAGATGTGACATTAGGCACATCAACGCTGCATCTGTCTTTTTCTGGCTGTGTGTGCTGTGTGTGCTGTGTGTGCTGTGTGTGAGAGTCTGCTGATGGTGCACTCCGAAGGCAGGAGGTGGGAGTGAGTAGTGGAGCACTGATGGCGCTGCTGCAGCATCTCATTACTCATTTCCCGCTCTCCTCTTTGACACACTCACATACACACAAAGCAGGTTTCCCCTGCTCGCTCATTTGTATTAAGTATTTCTAAAAATAAATCACGGATTTCATTTGGATTTTGTCTTATGTCTTTTTGCCCAGCATATTTGTTAATTAAAGGTGTTGTTTGTCTCATTACAAGTTGCCATACTTCATGAATGAGCTGAAGCTGGCAGATCTGGACATGGGCACTTGTCTACCTCAAGTCCTCAGCACCTCCACACCTACACTGGACCGCAGAGGTACATTGTGTGTATTTACACCAGTACATGCTGCTTTGCATAAGAATGCATCTATACTTGCTCTTGTTTATTTTTCCTTTTTTTGTTTTACATGGCCTTTGTGTTTTCCTGATATCCCGACTTTCACTGTTTCTACTGTACCTGTAATACAGATAGTACACAGATGGGTATACACGATTGTATAAAATACAACACTAGAACAGCTAATTACGGCTTTTTTTAATACCACTGTGTATGTTGAGGACTCACAAAAAGGTCAACCGAACCGTGTCGACTTCTTCTCTCAGACACAATCCTGTAGTCAGTTTAGGCCATGATCTCATTTGTGTAATCTCAGAGTTTGATGCACCTGCCCTAGAAAGCTTTCAATTGTCTCCCGTTTAAGAGATTAGTAATCCTCTTGGAGAGGACAAAGCTTAGCTGACAATAACATGACCAAACAATCCTCACTTGCTCTGACGTCCTTTCAGATCTGATTTGAACCTCTTAGCTGTCTGTATTCACCTTCTCTCTCCTTGCCTCCCTTTAAGGCCTGTGGCTGGAGCTGGAGGTGGTGTACACAGGCTGCCTTCAGATGACCCTGGAGACTAAGATGAACCTGTGTAAGCTGGGTAAAGATGGAGAGGATGAGGCTCACAGCGTTCCAGAAACCCAGCCAGTTGGGTGAGGTCCATCAGAGTGTAGACTGTAGAGGTGGATGTTAGCTAAAGGTGGAGAAGGAATTAGAAGCTTTTCATTAACAGGTACCAATGGTGTGTTTTTCAGCTCCAAGCCCAGGCTGTGTATACTGGCTGATAGTGATGAAGAGTCATCCAGCGCGGGCTCGTCTGATGAAGAAGAAGCCCCGCCCTCTGAGCTGCAGGGGTCTCTGGGAGATAAGAGCTCAGGGTTAGCAGCTGACGGGTAAATTAACACCTTTATACCATACAGATCCAATACACTATTGATCATAGGTCACATAATTGCACTGCACTGTACCTACTTAGTCTTTATATATTATATTTTAGGTAAAAAACGGAATCCCATTTAAGAAATTAGAACTTTTCCCTCAACAACATAGAGTTCCTATTCTCGTTGTCATTTTAATTTAATCTAGCACACCTCCTATAAGTGTATGTGTATCCAGTATGGTTACCGTTCATGAAAGATCCAGTTCATTTTGGAGTCCTTCAAAGGCAGAAATGGAAGAAAGAAAGTAAGTTTCTAAAACCACTGATTAACATACTTTTCTTTGACATTTAATAAACTCATTGAGATTCAGATTTAACTACCACTTGAATGGTAAATAATAAATAAATAGAAGTTTAAAATGTAATTTTTTTTGTAAATAAGGCGATTTCCACATATTTTCAAGTCTTCAATGGTTGGCAGAAAACAGCTGATGTCGCACCACTAATTGGGATATGCCTTGAAAGTGAAAGGTCTCACTCACAGTCCTTCACTGAGTCTGTGCCCTTGTCCTAATCCCCAGGCACACCAGTGGCAGCACCAGTAGGAAGATCCTGAGATTTGTGGACAAGATAACAAAGTCCAAGTATTTCCAGAAAGCCACAGAGAACGAGTACATCAGGAAGAAGATAGCTGAGGTGTCCAACATGCCTCTGATGCTCAGCGTCGAAGTCCTGGAGCTCTCCGGTACTCTGGCTGTAAACATCCCCCCTCCCCCTACTGACAGGATATGGTACTGTGTTTACTTGTCGTTTCGCACCATAAATTCAAAGGATCCTTTCTTTCTCATGCAGTTTTTTTCTCTTGTTCTATCCTCTTAGGTACAGTTTCCGGGTGCCTCCCAGGTTAGACCTTCACGTGAGACCGACACTCGGGGAGAGGGAGGTTACCTTCACTCATGTCACCGAGTGGATCGAGAAAAAACTGCAGTGTGAATTCCAGGTAAGTCCATCAGTGAATCTGTCTATACGCAATTAAAGATAAGTTAGTTTTACTACTTGACCTATCCACCTGATTCTTGGTCATTTATGAATGTATGTATGCTCAAGGACCTTTTGTGGTTGCAGGGATTTTACCTTTTTTTTTAAACAATTTGTATTGATTGTTTTATTATATGCAGCTGACTCCTCGCTTTTGTTAATTAAGTAGCATAATCCATATACTGGCTTTTGGCTAGGCTTAAACCATCTGTGGATTCATTGGATACCCAGTAGGCCTATGTTATCTTTTAAAGTTAGGTCAAATGCTAAATGAATAAATACATTTTTGGTGAAATTGAATGAGATTCTACTTGTTTGGTTAGGGGAAGGGTGATACACCAGGCAGTTGCATATAACTGACATTTGATTATCTAGATAAATATGGTTATTTCATTTGTTTCCCCCTCAACAGAAAGTGCTTGTAATGCCCAATATGGACGATCTATATCTGCCCCTGATGACATCTGGCCTGGACAACCCACCTGCATCCCACCAGTCGTCAATGCACTCCTCTTCCCACCAGTCCTCCACAGAGTCCCAGGACTACATGTCAGAGTAGTTCCACTCTGAGGTCAGATGGAAAGATGTTGATGCAAAACAGCCACTGTGCAGCTATTGCCTTGAATCTCTAATGGATGCTTCCAGAGGGTGCTGCAGCTGGGTACGGTTTGGTGTGTATCCTGAGTGTGTCAGGATAGATGCCTCCTGAGGACACGCTGAGAATGGCAGAGACCTGGGGACTGTGAGAGTAGAGCTAAAGTGCCCCCTACTGTGAGGATGAGTGAACTGTACATCAGTGAGAGCACATCAAACACCAAACAGACACTTTTTTACTTGATACCAACACTAATAAAAGATGCAAACAGTGGATGTCTAAACTGCACGTCAAGACAAGGTGTTGGTAATGACAACTGATTGAAAAAAATACTGACTGAACAAACTATCCATGCATCCAACATGGATATGATAATGAAGATGATTGTGTTCCAAGGTACCATGGTGCATGTTATTTTTGAACGGTGTTAGTATGCTGATGGATTTATCATTAATAAATAAAGTCAAAAACTTTGAATCTATGTTACCTGTTGAACCTAAACTCAGTTCAAATAGGAAGTGGTTATACGGAAGCCTTGAGAGGCAAATGAGACAAAACAAATTCTTGTGATCAATTGTCTGAGCGTGATCCAAATTGTTTGGATCATTGCCAGGATCATATTTGTCAGGTTTCTTAAATATTTTTTTACTTTTGATAATGGGTAAAAAAGAAAAGGTTTGACTGGTTTTTTTGTCAGGATAATTTGTTTTGTTGTAAACCCATTCAGCCACAAGAGGCAGAAGTGCACAACTACCCTTTAATTAGTCTACCCACCATATGTAGCAGATTTAACATGTCCATGAGTACAAGATTAATGTCGATTTAAGTAAAGTAATTGACTTTAAGTTGATACTTAAACATTTGTATATTTTTTACCTGCCAAAACTTTTAAGGAACTAAACATCATCCCTTTTTTCCACCTATTTTAAAATCATAAAATAAAAACCCATAATTCTTCTATCTTGGCTCCTGGAGGGTGCAGTTTGTCATTAAAACTCTAACACACCAATGCTAATGTACATGGCAAAACAACACATTGTGTATTTGAAACTCAGTTTAATTATTGTATGTAAAATATCAAAAGGTTTTCAGGCCTCCTCAGCTAGAGGCTCTGGCAGATTTTTCGTGACATCCTTCTTCAGTGGCCCCTGTAGGTCAAACCAGAGCTCAGTGTTAAATAGTGCACAGTGAAACAGCAGTGATAATGTTGATTAATAATGAATCCTGCTTATCAGATTTGTGCGTGCACCAAACTTTTCTCACGCTTACAATAAATGCCGCCTTCTCCTGGGCAGTCTGGAAGCGACCATGACCAAACTTGGAAGTGGTGTCAATGAACTTGAGTTCGATAATCTCAGTGGATTTACGAGATGTGTGCACGAGCAAAGACTAGGAGAGGAGGAAAGACACAAAGATGTACACATACTATACATGTCTTGCAAGTACAAAGAGCCAAACCATTTACTTTGAGAGTAAATTAGAGGCTTAAGCTTTGTAGACACACTCCAAGCTGCTGAATATAAGATCCAAAATGTAACATTCAAAGTCACAACTTACCTTTCTGAGGGTGAGGACACGTTTCTTAGGCCCAACCACGCAGCCCTTCAACATGAGGAAGTCATTTTTCACTTCGCCATAATGGGGGAAGCCTCCCTACAACAGTGAAGTGGATACAAACAGTGAAGTGGATACAAAAAAAAAACAAAGAGTAAATGAGGAGCATTCAGGAACACATTTGTTATCACTTCCTGTAAACCATATTATCTTTCATAATAGGCAGTAATACACCATAATGCATTATAATTCCCTATGCAGTGTGGCAGTGTTTTCAACAAGTGTGGTTAATACATCATATGGATGCATTGGCTTCTTAGAGAGCCTTTTTTGTGTGGATATTTTATTGTTAAAAATGACAGTACCATGGGTGTGATGCTCTTCTGGCTGGCGTCGTAGTCAGTGGAGGCGTTGTTCTGGATCACCTTCCCGTCCTTCATGCGAAGACCCTGACCCATACGGTAGATCTAAGGAGACATGAGGACATGAGCACAGAGCTTTACAGTAAACCTATGTATTTGTATAATAACATTGCTTATCATTGTTGAAATGTGAGTACTTATACTTTACCTGAGGATTCCCATTTTATGCAGATTTAAACTTCTAATCTTTTAAACGTCTAAAGGAAATATTTTATTTTTTACTCCAATACATTTATTTGAAAGCATAAGTGACGAGTTAATATTTACACAAAAAGTACATGATACTTCCTAGTAGTATTTTACAATTTCTCAACATTAATGAAGTAACACATTAAAATACTCTTACATATAGTTATCAGTGATAAAAACATAATATAATATTCTTTAATGGCATACAAATTGAATTCTGTACTTTTACTAATACTTTGAGTCAATTTGGCTCATAACACATCTGTACTTTAACTGAATTAACAGCTTACATTTAATGAATTGCAATGGAGTACAATTAGACTTTGTTATTTGTACTTTAACATTATGTAAAATATCTGGTTTCTGCTCCCACCACAGGTTTTGCTAGTGATTCTTTAATAAAGTTGTATTTCCCTGAGGACAGATAAAGGGGAAGTATTGTGGGTGAAGTTGGGCTTGTGTCTCTCAGCTCACCTTCTTGTTGAGCTCTGTACGGTGGTGATAGCCCTTCTGACCGGCACGAGCTACGGTGTACGACACACGGGCCGGATGCCAGGCTCCGATACAGGCCACCTTCCTCAGACCTTTGTGCGTCTTCCTGGGAAGTTTCTTTACGCCCCAGCGACTTGTCACACCTATCAGCAGAAAGAGACCAGAATAAGTAGTGCACATTTTATTTACAAAATTGTTGGTCAGGCACAAATCAAAACATGTTTCCTACCTTTGAAGCCATGTCCCTTGGTCACTCCAATGACGTCAATCATCTCATCCTGGTAGAAGACAGCAGAAACAGGCACAGCTTGCTCCAGGCGCTCCTTAGCCCAGTCCACTTTGTCCGACATGGTTCCCCCGTTCAGTTGCACCTCCATGATGTGGGCTTTTTTCTGTGCTATGGGCAGCATTCGCATCTGGAAATGGAAAAAGCCTGTAAACTGCCGTTTGAAAATCTGGAAACGCTTTTTTAGATTACATCGCATTTAGCTGACGCTTTTATCCAAAGTAACTTACAATAGGTCCGTTCGACCAACAAAATACAAACTTGAAGAAAACAGAATCATATAAGTACATCAGGCTTCATAGAGCAAAAACATTTCAAGTGCTACTCAACTGGCTTTAGATAAGCCAGTCCTTTATTAGTATATAAGTGCTTTGTTAATAGTTCTATCGCTCGAAGTGGAGTCGAAAGAGATGAGTTTTCAGTCTGCGCCGGAAGGTGTGTAAGCTATCTGCTGTCCTGATGTCAATGGGGAGCTCATTCCACCATTTTGGAGCCAGGATAGCTTTTCTAATTATAAAGTTAAATAATTGCCCCAGGAAGTATTTTTTATTGTTGGATTTATGACTGAGCACAGGCTGATGTTTGAACTTCACATAAGGTCAATTACCATAACACTGATATTTCAAAAACACATTCAAATTGTATTCCCACTTTTAAAGCTGTAATATGATCCCAGTGTCATTACATGTCACTTGTTAGACACTTCTATCCAAAGCGACTTACATACTCAATACTGTGGGCAATCCCCACAGGAGCAATTTGGGGTGAAGTGTCTTGCCCAGGGACACAACGACATGTTGACTGCAGTGGGGTTTGAACCTGTGACCCCCTGATCCGAACACCAACGCTCAACCCACTGCACCACACGCCTCCACCAACACTTTTATTGGCTGATCCTGATACTGTTGCTGCCAACATTAAGGTTGTCCCTTGGTGAGGGCTGGGTGAGCAGCCAGCACTGAGAATTATTTTTAAACTGTCATTTGAGACGACACCCTTGAGTGCTCCCCTCGGTCAAAGATGTCTGGATCGTGGCAGCTGGGATATTTGGGATGTCGCAGCTTTTATTTCCATTGCATGTGGTCAGGTGGCCATTTTGCAGGGGTGGTTCTAAAGCTACCAATCATTAGATCAGTGGAGTCTCACTGACATGGGTTTAGACAACAATTGTTGTGTCTCTAAAACTGTATTTTGTTTTTATTTTAGTTGTAAACTAGCTAGTCTACCTGGGTGTGAACGAGAACCCTGATTGTGGAACAGTATTTCTTCAAGTGAGCGAAATCCTTGTCCAGCTGTTTCTTTCCTGACTCATCCTGCCACTTCTTGCTGTACTTGGTGAAGGCCTTCTTCTTGCTCTTGAACCTGAGAAACAAAAAAGCCCAGTTTAGATAGAAGAAAGAGTGGTGTTCGTAGGGCAACAACTGTGTGCTCAATTAACTACAAATAAGGGGAACACACACCAGTTTTTGTAAAATCTGCGCTTGCACTCATCACCAAGATGCTCAGCGAAGATTGTTTTAAAGGAACGTATGCCACGGGGAGTCTCAATGTATCCCACAATCCCCACTACGATGACTGGTGGAGTTTCAATGATGGTAACAGCCTCGACTCCCTCTCGATGTGCCACCTCTGTGGGGTAAACCAGGCAAATATTAATCCACTGAGTTATTTCAACAGTCAGTATTTGGTAATGCTCACGCAAGCAAAGTCTATTAACAATGGAAATGATTATTGAACAATATAGAAAGGCACCTCAATAACAATGCAATAATGTATTACTGTGATGTGGATTTAATGAAGCTAAACCCTATTAAATGCTTACAGAACACAGTAGGGTGCCATGTAACACCTGCTCTTACAAGTCCATTATCCTCTGAAAAGAGCAGTAAACATCACAAAAAATCATTGTTTCTTTGCTAAATCCTCCCATGCCGCCATGTTACAGTTGTACATACTTAGGGCTGTGCGGCGCATATCCCTCACTATGTGGGTCATGCCAGCTTTGTACCCCAGGAAAGCAGTGAGGTGGACAGGTTTGCTGGGGTCATCTTTGGGCCATGTGCGCACCTGGCCACGATGTTTCTTACAACGCTTTCGGGGGAGGAACCCCATGTGCCCATGTCGGGGTGCATGGAATTTACGATGAGACTGTAGAGGCACAGAGTTACTTGTTAACATGAAACATGAGATGTATTACAAATTCATGTTTTTAAAAACACTTTAAGAACTACAGTATTAGATAAAAAAAAGAGACACATTCATCCTTGCCTTTAATAAATGTAATACAATTATTTTATTATCAATAATCTGGTGATTAGTTACTTTAATTAATCAATTGGTCTATAAAACGTTGGAAAATAGTTATACATTTCAAGGGTGATGTCTTTGGATGTCTTGTTAAATTAATCGAAACCCCAAGACTATTAAGTTAAATATGATATAAAGCATATAAAGCATATAATCTTCTTATATTGTTGTATGAAACATTAATTTAACAATGAATCGATCATCAAAGTTGTTGTATTTATTTGTTGATTGACAGCCCTAGTAAAATGTAGTCATCTGTCTGGTTTCTGTACAGCTTTATTATTAAAAATGTAATTCCATTAATATGAAATGGCCTCTGAATGGTCTAATAAAAAGAAACAATACATCAAAAGAATAAACTGTAATAGAAGTCCCTTTTAAAAATAAAGTCATAGACTCATATGGGATATTAAAAGAAGTCGCCATTTCAGTTCTACACGTGGTCTCATCAAAGCAGCCATTACAAGATTCAATATTCTTTATATTCCCTTATAAAACCAAGTGTTCAAACAAAGTGATGATAACCCCCACACACATGCACACAAGTAGAAAAAAACTGCAAATTAAAATATACTAAAATAGAAGGAGCACTGACCATGTCTGATGTCTGTCAAGTCGAGGAATAGAAAGAGAGAGGTGCTGGTGTAAGGGTCACACTTAAGATGTTACGGGTGTAAGGGCTCTAAATTGGTGCTTGGCCCAGTTGAGGAGTGGTGTTGTTTTTCAAGTAAGGCAATCTCTGCCAAGTTATGACAGGAGAGGAGGGGGTTAATATCAGAGGACTGACGTGGTGGGGAGGCCCAGTGGACAGTGACTACTTGACCAAGAAAGGAGACAAAGGGTTGAAGAAATATGTTCATTGTGGCCAACATTATTAGTGGAATGTAACAATAATTTAAGTACTGTAATATTTGTAGGAACTTTTTGTTACTATATTTATTTGAGAGATATACTTCTTTTATATGTTTACTATTATTGTCTGTCAAGAATACGTTTTTAAAAATAGTTAGAGAACATGAGTGTCAGCCTTGCACCACCACCTGCTGCCTTTCCATGGTACAACAACTCTAAATGTAACTTTTACCCTTCAAACTTTGTTAAAAAATATATATATGTAATGTAACTGAGCTTTAGATAATTTTTTGGGATATTATGTGTAACGAGTAACGACTACATTTTGATTCATCAGAACAAAACCTACGTTTACATTTGCCAACCTCTATTTCGCCATAGATTTGTATCTTCTGCACATGGCTTTATTCAGTATTGGAATAATATAGGTTTAATTTCTAGAATATAGCATGGCTGCTTTTTAATTTATTTTAATTTAATAATGTTAAGTAAGTGTTTCAATTCTCGAAGTGACACACTCCTGTAAAGTAGGTGGCGGTATGCACCTTTAAACGTTGGTTTGTAGTCCGCAATTCATACAGAAGAAGAATATATTCTGCGCATGCGCATTCTCCACCACGAAAGGAGAGCTGCTGAGGTCGAATTGAAGGATTTCATTATCGTGGTCAAAATAAGGCAAAATGAAGGACCATGATAACGCAGCATATCCGGAGCCTCCGAGGAAGACTCCGGTTGTGGATAAACAGACATCATTGCCAAACCCGGCCGTGATCCTGACTAACCTCTTCTATTACTCCGTGGATGTGCCTGTCTCCAAATTTAAAGGTAACTCAAGCTAACAGAGCTAACTGGGCTAACAGGCTAGCACAACAACACAGCTAAAGTTATCAGTCATACAGCTGGTTTAACTTAATAACAATGCCATACATGCTGTGTCCTTGCAAAGGGGTAACATTAAATACATAACAAGACTGGCTTTAGGCAATAAAATACATAGTAAGCTAGCTATGTCTGCACTTTTAGCTAGGTGTTATGCTGGCCAGCAACATTCGTGTATATCAAATCACAGTACGTGTCCTTGCTTTGCGTTACGTTTAACTACGTCTTTGTTTATATATGTGTTTTTTTATTCTCTCCTCCAGGTGTGCTTGACAGTATTCGGTCTAACAACAAGTCGGTGTACTACCACCAGAAGTTCCGCCGTATTCCCGAACTGACAGACTGCGAGAATGGAGATTACCTCTGCTACTATGAGGCTGAGATGCAGTGGAGGAGAGACTAGTAAGTAACAGACAGAGATGCACATCAGATGTATTCATCCTGATAGACATGCGAGTGCTCAAGATATTTTAGTATTAAGATACGATATACATACAGGATTGCCGAGTGTAACAGGTGGCTTGGTATAGGGGAAACATCCCTCCAGTACAGCAACGTATGAGATAATTGCAATTTTAGTGGCAGACTTGTGGTTTCGCCAAATATGTAAATATGTTTGGGCGGTGGTGGCGAAGTCGATAGGGACTTGGCTTGGCAACTGGAAGGTCACCAGTTCAAGTCCCGGCAAGACCAAGTGCTACCGAGGTGTCCCTGAGCAAGGCACCGTTCCCTACACTGCTCCCCGGGCGCTGTTCAAAATGGCAGCCCACTGCTCCTAACACTAGGATGGGTCAAATGCAGAGAAACAATTTCCCCACGGGGATTAATAAAGTATATCAAATCAAATCAAATCAAATCAAATGTAGTTATAATATCTTAACACATAGAGAACATTGTTAATGAATAATGTCTACAACTATTTGAATGGTATATAAAATGTAAGATAACTTGAATCAGAACTTACTGTATTTACTGTATTTTATTCCTACAATTTGATTACTGATTGTGTACTTGCCTACCATCTTTAAAATAACTAAATATGTAAAAACAAATGTTTCCAAAATAAATAAACCAAATCAAGTATTCAAAGAAGCTTTATAGGAGTGTGTTTTTAATGGATTTAAAATTAGACACAATTTGAAAATGCCAGATTTCCTCAGGCAGGGCTTTCCAAAGTATTGGAGCTCTTAGAGCAAATGCCAGAGAATCAGAGCTAGAACGATTGGCTATAAGGGGAAAACTGTTTAAAGAAAGAAAAGGATATGCCCAACCAGATTGTACATGTATGTTAAAACACATGGGTAGGCCCGGTAGGGAAGCTCAAATTAGAGATGATTGAGAGACTTTTGAAAAGACAAGGGTGGCATAGAAATGTTTGCCTTTATTTCAAGGACTCAATAGTGAATGTATGCACCAGTAATAGAGCCTCTATCAGCTCTGGAGATGCTGTTAAAGAGTGTGACCCTGTTGTTCTGTCTTCACTCTTTAGCAAAGTGGATCAGGAGATTGTGAAGATAGTCCAGGAGCGTATGAAGGCCTGCTATCAGAGGGAAGGATTCAGCTACAAGCAGAACTGTATCAAGGAAATTGAGCAGTTTGAAGAGACTTCCAACAACTTCCAGTTACGCTGTAAGTAATGTGATAATGGACATGTGCGGTAGAAGACACTTTAAAAACAATAACGAAAATCTACATGTCATATTACACTGCTGTTCATAAACTTGGAGATTTTATTTACTGTCCCCTGCGTCAATCAAATGTTTTTTTTTTACAAATTAGGTAGATGTAATAATAGTGTTATGAATAGGGCTGAAATAATTCTTTAAATGTTTTATTTGATGCCCTTTCTGAAAGGGAAATGCAAAAAGCCATCTTTTTTAATAACAATTGCACAACGGTATTTTGTTTAACACCTTTGGTTTTGGAGAAATTATGATTAGACTTTTAGTAGTTTAATCGTAGTTTTTTTAACTACTAAGTCTGTTGAACTACTGACTTTCCTCTTTGCAGATGGAGACCTGGGAGCGTATGCCAGCGGCAGGAAATGTCTCATGAAACAAAAAGAACGGATGATGGCTGATCAGGCCCAGACTTCTTAAGAACAGATCTCTACTATATGTCCTCTGTAATATTGTAAAATAAAATGTATGTGATAAATCATTTGTTGGTCTTTTTAGTCCTTAAAATGACAGTTTGTATGAATGCATGAAAGTCAGAATCTGAAACCTGTATTACCCAGCAGGTTTACACATTTGCTTTGGTATGCGTGTTGTGACACACAGAATTATCATAAACTATTTAAAGTTATATATGACAAATATTGTATTTAAAGTAGAGAGCTGTGCTGATTTAGAGGTTGTAAGAAGACATTTGCAGGATTTACAATTTTAAAAAGATACTCTGCATGTACATCTCTTCAGTTCAAACCCTGAATGCACACTGTCCTGAGTGGACATACAAATCTATTTGAAAAAACTAGATTTAAAAAAAAAAGTTCAAATCTTGATTTTCATGAGCAATAATAACACTTGGTAAAAATAATTAATTCATGCATGAAAGGGTTTAAAGAACGTCCTGATTTGTATTCACACCCTTAGTGTGGGTTGAATATGATACTGTCAAATGTTTCCATTTGCATTTATCTTCCTCATATCCATGAAGACCAGTGTATAACATTGAACAGGACTCTTGATTTGAATAGGCAATTTTGACCTAGGTATTTAATTTGCAGAATTGGCCAAAAGCATTTGCCTGGTTCTTTTAACAGGATATATAATATTGATTCAACTTAATATAAAAAATAAAAAAACACATCTAATTTATTGTAGTCTGACATTGGACAAAACTTGCATCTTACATAATAGTGTCTTATTATTTAGCAACACCCCTGTTTAACACAAGACAAACACGTTGCATGTTGTTTCAGAACGTTTTATTCAACGACTGTACAAAAACTTTAGGCAGGAGGCATGTCAGGGTTGTCCCTCTGCACAGACACCCTGGTGTGAGTCTTGGCCAGATGGTCAGTGAACTCCTGGTAGGGAGACTTTGTGAAGACGGTCTCCTTCCACAGATCAGGAGTCAGGTAGCTGTAAGTCTTGGAGATGGCATCAAAGGTGGCCTTGGCTGAAGAGGAAACAAATATAAAAACAGTGAGTAGATTGTAAGACAGATATATTTCTGCAGTCTTTTTTGGAAACAATGTTGTGCACTGAAAAGGGGATCAGAGGAGACCACTAAACAAGTCTCTCTGCCGTGCATTACAATAATACTCATTCATTTCTCTCCTGATAATGCCAACTACACCACAGCAGAGTTGAAGCTGGGCAATGAGAAAATAAAATATGATCAGCATAAGAAACGTACCGAAGTTGCCGAGGGTGGCAGTGCAGCCCCTGGCGGAGGTGTAGCAATCGTCGATACCAGCCATCGTGAGCAGCTTCTTGGGAACGGGAGCGGACACGATGCCAGTACCACGGGGGGCGGGGATGAGACGCACCAGGACAGAGCCACAACGGCCAGTCACCTTGCAGGGCACGGTGTGGGGCTTGCCGATCTTGTTACCCCAATAACCTCTCCTTACGGGCACGATGGACAGCTTGGCCAGGATGATGGCACCACGGATGGCGGTGGCCACCTCTTTGGAGCACTTCACACCCAGACCAACATGGCCATTGTAGTCACCAATAGCAACAAAGGCCTGTAAGAAAAAAAAAAAACGTGTCACATTGGGACAAACAAGATTAAGGGGAAATAAAACAGTCAAATGTAACTATAATAACAAACTCACCTTGAACCTGGTGCGCTGACCAGCCCTGGTCTGCTTCTGGACGGGCATGATCTTGAGCACCTCGTCCTTCAGACCAGAAGCCAGGAAGAAGTCGATGATTTCAGACTCCTGCAGGGAAAGAAAGTAACAGATGTTTTAGCATATACCACATCCAATATAGGTCATGTATGAATTTATAAATAAGAATAAAAACAAAAAATCTGTGCCAAACATCACTTGTGAAGTATTACAATAGTTGCAGTTGTTCCTCAAGTATGTATATTCCACACGGTATTTTTTATATACCAAATGAGCAAAGAAACAAACATTTGCTTAATCTTTCACAAAACATATTGTATCCCTTTGGCCTGAATGTGATGGCACAACAATTCACACCATTAATCCATGGGAGATTATAATACAAGCATTTGCATGCAATAGACCCCCCTCTGCTCTCGTTAATACAAGATCATCATTTACTGTCTGTCACAATAGTCATCTTTAAACGCTGCTTACTTTGATGGGCAGAGAGTACAGGTAGATCTCCTCCAGGGACTTGATCTTCATGTCCTTAACCAGGCGGCCCAGCTTGGTGACTGGAATCCACTTTGAAAAGAAAGCATCTCAGTTAAATGTCGTTCAGGGCATTAGCACACAGACAGCTTTTCATTTTTGTTGTTGAAATAACTATTTAAATGAGACTGTTGAACTTACTTCCTTATCCTCGGACTTGCCGCCCCGGGCACCGCGTCCGCGTCCACGGCCTCTGCCGCGTCCACGGCCCCTGCCGCGGCCCCTATCGCCGAAACCTCCACGGAAACCTCCTCTATCACCGGCGTTGTCCGCCATTTGCTGCGGGAAAGAATAAGATCAAAATTAATATCAACTTCAACCGATAAAGAAAAGAAGCGCTAAAGACCAAGCATTCTGTGGAATCGCAGCTCACAGAAAACGAGCATCGCCGCCATGTTCAACGTTGCAAACGTTCAGTCAATAGTTATAAATATCTTAATGTGTACTTGATTGTTCTGGTAAATAACCACAGGGGTTTGATATAACATCTTTATGTGTGCGTTTTGAGGTAAAATACAAGTATTTAGCAAAGGGATGTGTAAGATAATATAGGATTATGATAGGAGAGGAAGAGACGGCAATTCACTTACGTGATCTTTATTACGGGAAGAAGAACCACGAGAAGTCAAACCGGGCTTTATATAGAGCTGGGCTAAAGAGTCTCGCGATATCTCCTCTAGAGAAAGCATACAAAACACTGCCCCCAAGCGGCAGCTTTTCAGAACTGACCTGTAAGAGCTCTATTATCTATCTATCTATCTATTCTATTTTATCGCATTAATGACATCATATTTTAGCATTTAAAAAAGCAAACAATACAAATAGGCATATTCATCCTTTATAGTAAAATGCTCTGCGACTGTTAAGCTTTCATTCTGTTGGTGAACACGATTTGTTTTATTTATGTATGTGCATATGTAGTACGTACACATAAGCGAGTAAGAATTAAGTAATATGTTTTAACAGTTAGAAGCTAAAATTAGCTTATAAAGATTCCTCCCTCTTAAAATATCAATAGTCATAGCCTTAATATAAGAGCTTATTATGTAATCTATTGTATCGCATTAATGACATCATATTTCAGCATTTAAAAAAGCAAACAAAACAAATAGGCATATTCATCCACTTATAACTCCTTTATAGTAAAATGCTCTGCGACTGTTAAGCTTTCATTCTGTTGGCGAACATAATTTGTTTTATTTATGTATTTGCATATCTACACATAAGCCAGTAAGAATTTAGGAATATGTTTAAACAGTTAGAAGCTAAAATTAGACTATATATATTTTAAGGGGGGGAATAAAGATTCCTCCCTCTTAAAATATCAATAGTCATCGCCTAAAAGAAAAAGATAAAAACAACAAATGCATCAGAAGAAGAAAATAAAAAGTCCACACGTGTCTTGTGAAATATGAATAAATGTCTGATCAAGACTTAAATGTTCTGGAAAGCGCAGTCATGAGTTAGATGTAGGCTATGTTTGCACAGTTCTGGTAAATGTTTGCATTAATACGGGTATTCATCTGTAAGGAAAGCTTTTCTCCTGAATGAAAGTCAGGATGACAGTGTTCATTTTAAATACTTTATTAACAAAATATAGGAAACTACAGCACACATTTTTTTTACAAATTCACTCTTTTTAATCATGTACCACCTACATATTTTAAAACGCACCCACACTTTCAAATAAATAAACACATGCAGAAATTACAACCATCAGCAGCAGTAGTAAGTGACTCCCTCAGCAGTTGCTGGTGTTGCTACTTGGAGTCCCGCTCGAGCTTCCACTGCTCTCTCCACGGTCCTCCTCTTCTACCTTGTGCAGGTCGTCCATCACCTCCAGGCTCTCACAGATCAGCCCTATCTGCCTCTTCATGTGGGTCATGGTGCTCTGCATCCTCCTCATCTTCCTCTGCAGGGTGGTGGCGATGGCCCTGTGGTTCCTCTGTCTGATTTCATGCTCCTGCCTCAGTTGCTTGTAGCAGTTGTGTTGGGCCTGGGTGCGGTGTGAGAGGATGGTCCCGCAGCCCATGTGGCAGGGCTGACGCCAGTGTTCGCAGTGGCGTGCGTGGGTGTCCAGGTCCCTGCGGAGGAGCTGCGCCCGGCAGCCCTGGTAGGGACAGGGGATGAGCTCGTAGAGGCAGCTCAAGCTGTGGCAATACTGCTCCGAGAGGGAGAAGGTCTCTGCACAACCACGGATCTCATTCTTACACTGTAAGAGAGAGCAGACACAGAGAAACACAAAGAAATAATGTGGTCATAAAATCCAGAATTCACATACATCTGCATCTAGCCTGCAGCGGAGGGAAAATCCTAGTAAGCTGACTTTATTATTCAAGCAGAGGCAGAGGTGAAATTATAAGTGGTCAATTCTAATCCTTCATTGAATTTTTTTTTCATTGACCTCTCCCGAGAGCTTCAACATAGTGCTGGTTTACATTTAAGGCCATGATATTATTGATGTGTGTTGCTCCTTTAAGTATTAATGAAGCTACTCAAATGTCACTCAAATGAGAGTTGTCATAATAACAGTACATCACATTGACCAAAAAATATGTTTTAATGTACAAGTATTTTTTTAAAGCTTCCTACCTTGATCTTCATGCGGCCAATAGATTTGCTCAGCTTGAACATGACAAAGATAAGGCTTGTGTTTACAGACTTCCTGCAGCAGGGGCAGGTCTCCTGTCTGTGGAGAATAAACAACACTTAGTCCCGTTCTCTTATTAGGACCAGGCATGATTATAACAATCCAATACAGGATAACTTTACACTGATCTCGTCCCATGTTATGTTCAGTACCTCTTAAGCCACTGTAAAATGCATTTCTTGCAGAAGATGTGGTGGCACGCTGCTCTTACTGGACACTTGAGGACCCCCTGGCATATAGTGCAGATCAGATCGTAGTCTGGAGTGTCCACAAACAGCTCCACATCGTAGCCCCCGCTCTGTGATGACACCTCTGGGTCCGCCTGGTGGGGGCCAAATAAATATTACCTTATTATTGTGTATCATCATTTTCTTATATTTCACGGCAATAATAACGTGTAAAGTATAGTTTCAGCTCCAATCATGGACAAACTGTGAGTCTTTATGTACCAACAGGTGAGTATTTTCTCCACATCTGCCTACAACCCATCCACAGTGTTTTCAACATAGAGGCAAGAGATGACAAAACAAAATTGTTCTAGAAAGTCATATGACTGATAATATGATAACGAAAAGGTCAGTGTAAACCTTAAAACACATCATAAACAACATATGAGACCATTACAAAATACTTATAAACACGTAAACGTTTGGCATTATTTCCATAATTGATTGTTAACATTTTTATAAAATGTAATAAAAACAATAAAAATATACCATGAAACTAATGCAAGACCGTGTTTTGTATAGGGGAAGACACATCTAACAGTTCACCAAATGTATTATGAAAGTAGCTGATTCAATATTAAGGATAGGCCTATGTATGTGTACATTTTTTTAAATGAACCCAAAGTAAAAGTTAGTAAAATGGAGAAATTAATTTAAAAAAAGAACAGAAGCTGTTGTGTACTTACCATGTCAATGTTCTTTCCCCGCCGTGTTTCCATTCCCAGCACAGGTTTACTCCATATCGGTGCTCTCACATGTCACACACCCGTGTTATCAATGCAACACATACATGAACATTCCTGACCAAACATGAAGAAGGGACCATGTCTGTGTGGGTGTGTGTGAGGACAAATGAAAACAGTAAAATATGAAAACGAAGAGAGATAATGGCGCTCGCTATGAAGCGCGTCCTTTCCCTGCTGTTCTAGCATCAAAGCTCACCCTGCGTCAAACAGGAACTTTTCAACATGAATAGCTGCAACTGAGTCTATTGTTGTGAGTCTGGGGGACTCACATTTAAAGTCAAAGTTAATTTTGTGAACCTTATGATCACATACAACTAGCCTTTTTTACTAATAAAGTTCATTTTAACAAAAAAAACCGAGTATACTATAGACACTAGTATAAACGTTGTTTTATGATTAAATATATCTCTGTTTACATTTTGACAATGGAATCGAGAAAAACCTTCTGACCAATCACAGCTCAGTGCCATCGGATGACGTACAATGTGTGCGACTCGATTATCAACATGCGGCATGGATGTGTTGATTTCAGCCAACGTGTGAAGTGAAAAATAAGTAAATTACATTATTTCAGCTTCTAAATATACACAGGTGTTGGAATTTTTCGCAGGCAAGATGGCAAATACCAACCTTCAATTCAAAACAAAGTAAGTGTTTGACGCATGGCACGTGAATGCTGCAGAAGCATGCTAGCTGGCACGAGCTAGGCTAAAGTTTCATTTCAAGTTTGTACAGCTCACAGTTATATTTCTGTTATTCCCTTACAGTTATGTTGTGGACAGCAAGATTGAACCGTTTTACAAAGGAGGGAAAGTGCAGGTGAGTGATCTGTCATGTGCTTTGTGTCAAATGTGTTGCTGATACAAGTATTCATTATGTTGGACGAGCCTGAACTGATTTTAAAACCACTGAATATACACACGGGTGTTTTTAATGAATCTGGCTGATTAGGCCTCTTCTCGGGACTATGTGGGCGTGTATACACAACTGTATTATTCTTATTGGCAGTGTTGATGACGCTTTAATGCATTAAAGTCACATGCCAGCAAATAATTTCCATTCAGTTGAATGTGTGTGGGCCCACTTGTTAAATGTCATACATTAACCAAACAAATGAAGTTCCCCACTATAAATATTTTATATCTTTTTTTGGACGATTTGACTGACTTGTACACTGGTCTAAAATATAGCACTGTTGTCTTACCTGTTATTTTCTTGACATCTGCTTTGTACAATCTTCACAACCTAAGCAGTCTTCAGCTTGCATATCTTAACCCTTTATGACCAGCTGTCAGACTGGTCAAACATACTGGACATATATGTTCACTTGTTCGAGAAAATCTATTGCACAAGAGAACTAATGATAAAATAGAAATACAAAAATCAATCCTTTCCTTTTATTGTCCAAAACTAGTTTGTAGTTTCAGTAGTTGAGTACACAGAACAATGTAAAATAAGTAATTTAATTACATGAATCACTATGCTAATATACATGTAGTTGAAACTACAAGCAATCTACTGAAACATAAAACAACTAGTTAAACATGAACATGTAGTTCACTACTCCTTAACACTATTAGTAGATATGTGTCGAAGAAAGACTGTCAAAGCTCCGGGCCACCTTCATCCTGAGCAGAAGTTTTCTAATCAACAAGAATAACTGAATCCACCTTTATGGGACTCAAGTGACTTAATGGCTCAGTTCATTTTCAGTTCAGTCACCTATAGTTAAAATAAAAGTAAAATCATTAGATAGAATAGAGTTAAGTGAAATGGGACGCCATGATAAGCTATTTGAGAATAGGGGTCCAGACACTAAGCAGATAGTATATCACATTTATGTTAACTAACACAGAAATCACATGTATTATACTGTTTTCAATCGCTTTCCACACCTGTGGACCTCTGAAAACTGCACTAGAGCGCTAACACTTTAGTTATTATAGATTAGATTATATTCCATCTTAACTTTTAGTCCCTAGTATAGAACAGGCTTCCCTTTTTAACTTCTCTGTTTGTTTTCCAGATAAGCAAAGATGAAAATTACATCTTCTGCACTTGTGGAACTCGTGTCAATGTTTTGGAGATCAGTACGGGGAAGATCGTCCACAGTGTTGAGCATGTGAGTACAGCTTGTCAAATGTCAGTATTTGCTGCCTTGCTTTGTTTTCTATCAATGAAAATATGTTATCTTGGGGTTTTGGACCTTTTAATCCTGACAATCTGTCTCCTCTGTCTATATTATAATTACAGGAGGATCAGGAGGACATCACATCTTTTGCACTCAGTTGTGATGATGAGGTAAAGAAAACGCCTGTCATCACTTCAAACAAACCTCATTGTGTACATTCATCTTACCAGCCTTTAAGAGAGCGATTGTATGTGAGTAAATCTGTGCTGTGTTTCCCAACACAGATGCTGGTGACAGCTAGTAGAGCTCTGCTGCTGAAGCAATGGGACTGGAGGCAAGCTCAGTGTACTCGCTCCTGGAGGGCCATTCACACTGTTCCTGTAGCCAGTATGACCTTTGACTCCACCTCAACCCTCCTGGCAACAGGTCAGCATTAAATGACAACAAGTTGGATATTTTGTGTCCTGTTTTTCTGTCTGATCTCTGCTACATAGACATTGTAAAGATGGCCAAGTGTTTCTCCTTGTTGTCTTGCAGGTGGCTGTGATGGCACTATAAAGCTTTGGGATGTGGTGAAGCAGTACTGCACCCACAACCTTAAAGGGTCACCTGGAGTTGTACAGTAAGTTTAGAAATGCTTTGAATAATATGCATGTACATAAGATGTTATAACGTTAAAAAAAAGGACATGGTTAATACTATTATGCCCCCCCCAACAGAGTCTAAATACATGCATTTGTAAATCCCCCTAACCACTAGAGGTCCATGAGCATAGTCAAATATGAGCACAAATAAATATTAGGCTGATGGAGCCAGTCGTGAGATTAGCTACATCCATTGAGTCCCAAAACGTTGTGTATCTTTGCAGCCTGGTCCAGTTCCACCCAGACATCAGCCGACTGCAGCTCTTCTCCTCCTCTCAGGACTGTGGCATCCGGCTGTGGGACCTGAGCTCCAGTAAGTGTGTGTGTGTGCTGCAGAGCCACTACAGCGCTGTCACCTCGCTCAGCTTCAGCCCCGATGGGGACACCATGGTCAGGTACTGTACTCATTTACAATGTTTACGTTTTTTTACGAGTATTGTACATCTTTCTTCTGCTCAATGTAATTGTGTGCCGATCTTTATTTGTAGTTCTGGCAGAGACAAGATCTGTACAGTGTGGGACCTGAAGACGAAGAAAGCCAAGAGAGCGGTGCCTGTCTATGAGGTAGGACTGTGAAAACAGTGCACTGAAAACTGGAAGATATTAATTACGTGCCTGTGGTTTTAATTTAATTAATAGAAATATGAGAAGTCAAATTGTGGTACTCTTCTACAGCTTAACGTGTGTTTTGTCTGCAGGCTGTGGAGGGTGTTGTGATGCTGCCTGTGGATGAGGACTTGTCTCAGATTGGAGTGAAGAGCAAAGACATGCATTTCATTACAGCTGGCAGCAAAGGTTTGTCTCTTGAATTGTCCCTCACATGTTGTCATGTGGAGTCAAGATTTTTGTGGGAAAGCAGTTCCTCAGAGCTTTGCTTAAAATGTCTCTTACACTCACCTCATCTCCCTTCCTCACACGGCAGGTGAATTGCGAGTGTGGGAGGCCAGCACGGCGCGTTGTGTTTACACTCAGACACTTGGATCCAGCCTTTCCACCTCCTCTGAAGAGGAAGAGGACGACCCCCGCGGTCTTACACATCTCCTCCACCTGCCCGCCTCCTCTCGACTGGCCACCGTCACAGCAGAGCACAACATCGTCCTCTACCAGCTGCCTGCTCTCTCCACACAGCAGCAGGTCGGTACTGAGGGGGAGATGGAGTTCTTTACCTTGCTAATAGTTCTTGAACTTGAGTGTCAAACTGCAGACTTCATTCATCCAGATTATTTTATTATCATATACATATAATACATCTCCACTACATCTCCACTTTCTTCTAACTTCTCCCAGTTTGTGGGATACAATGACGAAGTGCTGGATGTGAAGTTTCTGGGGAAAGGAGACAGCCACATAGTGGTGGCCACCAACAGCAGCCAGCTGAAGGTGTTTGAGCTGCTCACCAACAGCTGCCAGATCCTCTACGGACACACAGGTCAGTCACCAGCAGAGGGCATGAGTGTGTACCTGTTGTGAAATGCATAGCAGTTTGTTCATTTATTCACCAGAGGGCAGAAAGGAACCACAGTAAACTTGACTTAAACACGCAGTCTATTTGCAATACTGTCCCTAGCCTTTTAAACTTGGTGTCAACCTTTTATGACTTGGAGAAACTTAAGTAACTGAGACTGAAAGCTTTACTTTATTTTATGTAAAGGTGTGATTACAATTACAGATTATTGTAGACATTTCAACAGTGGTAATTTATCAAATAAATTAGTTAGGGTTGCGGCTGGCTGATGTTGATGTGATCTATTGAAAATGAATAACCTTTTATTTGTATTAAACTAACGTAGTGCTTTATAAAGCAATAGCAATGCATAAAAAATGCATTAAAAAAAAATGTAGGAATATAGAATATACATTGATTTTATATAAACCTTTGATTACACATCTTCTAAAAGCTACATTTGAAACAGAATGACTTAAAGGCATAACTGAATGACATGGTAACTTAAAATGAAAGGTGTCATTAGAGCAACGGAAACCAAAGAATTCATTCAACACCATGTCTCAGTATGGAATGCCATTTAAGCCAAAATTAAATAAATATATATATATATATAAATATGCCTATGAAATACATTCTGAAATAAATAAATGAGGCAATAAATATGTATACATGTACATTTAAATTCACATTTATTTATTTCAAGAGACTCGTATTTCATAATGACACATTTATTTATTTCAGATGACTTGTATTTCATAATGACACATTTATTTATTTCAAGAGACTCGTATTTCATAATGACGCATTTATTTATTTCAAGAGACTCGTATTTCATAATGACACATTTATTTATTTCAAGAGACTCGTATTTCATGATGACACATTTATTTATTTCAAGAGACTCGTATTTCATAATGACGCATTTATTTATTTCAGGTGACTTGTATTTCATGATGAGACATTTCCATTCCTTATATTCAAATGAGCGGGGCGTGGTTAGCTCACAGATCCAGAGACCCAGACCAAAGCAACAGCACCACACTGACTACTCGAGAAGAGGAAGAAAATGGAGGAGAAGGACTATAAAGCAAATTACTAAATGCTCAGAGTCAGACATTGCATGTAATCTGATACTAGAGATGTCCTGATCCGATCACGTGATCGGGGATCGGAGCCGATCACGTGATTTTCCAAAAATCGGGGATCGGGAGAAAAAAATCGGGGATTTTTTATTTTTTTATACATTTTTTTTTTTTTTATTTAATGTTACAAAACAAAAATGACCATGTTCACGTCTTAAAGTCATCCTGAGGACTTAGTTTTGGTTTAAAATTACTAGGGATGCACGATATTGGTTTTTTGAAACCGATACCGATAACTTCCTGCTTCTCAAGTCCGATACCGATAACCGATAATAATAATAAAAATTACGCCACTAATTATTTTAACGCGATTAACGCATGTGTATTTTTTTTCCACGGCCGCCCCGTAGCTTCAGAGCGCATCGAGTTTAAAATACCATCTACAAGCTGATGCTGACAGCCCTGCTCCTGCCGCCCGCTTGTGGCAGACCACACTTCCACGCTCACCGGCAGGCACCAACTGGCCATCTGGAGGACCGGGAGGGTGTGTGTACGTGTGGTCCGAGCGAGCAAGAGAGAGACCTTAGTGCATTGTTGTTGTTAGCATCTGGTGCTAGCTAGCTGCGCTAACGGATATAAGGAGCTGTTTAAATGAAAACAGAGGAGCGCTCTATCCACACAACTGCGCCGAGCACTTGACTTTATGCAGGAAGCAGACAGCGGGACATGGTAGGAGAAGTCAGCACACTCATGATTGCAGCGTCCAGGCTGCTCCGGTTCGAGCATATGCCTTGAGTTGCACATAGCTCCAACGCGCGTGCAGACACACACACACACACACACACACACACACACACACACACACACACACACACACAGTATTGTATTATTGTCTTCGTACGCTTTTAACACACCATCGTAGCGATGGCGATGTTTCAGGTGACTGATCAGGTTCGAACTATTAGGGAGCGCTGGATTTGTGAAGAACTCCCCTCTTCCTAAACCACTAACACCACAGTACTGGCAAAACGGGAGGAGCCGAGTGAAAAACAAGCGCCCCTCATCCCAATCCACCCACACCGCAGTATTTTTTTCTTTTTTTTTACCCAAAAAAAATATTGTATATTATCGGGGCTATTAATACTGTTATCGGTTTATCGGGATGACGTCATAATTCCTAATATCGGACCGATAATTATCGGGCCGATAATTATCGTGCATCCCTAAAAATTACACAACATCATGTATGTGTTGCTTTCTTTGGGCTTGTTTTCATAGACCTGGTTGCTTATTTCTCTGAAATCTGGCAACAGAGTGGGCGCAGTGTCTAATAGTAGCAGTAAGCTAACGAGAGGCTACGTTCAGCTGGTGATTCGGGAGTCGGGACAGAGAAAATGTCAGGAGTTTGGAAGTATTATAAAATTGAAAGCGAAGGCAGTGTAACAGCCAGATGCAATGTTTGCAAGGCAGAGGTTCCGCGTGGTGGAAAGAACAGAGCTACGTTCAACACGACCAATCTAATACGCCACCTGAGAAACAAACACCAACAACAACACGGCGAGTACACAGCGGCCACTCGGGTAACAAAACAACCAACACTTTCAGAGACTTTTAAAAGGAAAGAGAAACTGCCCCAGAACAGTGAAAAGGCCAACACAATAACAGCCAAGATAGCTGAATTCATCGCGTTGGATGACCAGCCGTTATCTGTTACCTTTTTTTTCTCTTAATGCATTGCATAAAGATCGGATCGGGAAAAATCGGTATCGGCAGATTGTCAAAATCAAATGATCGGAATCGGATCGGGAGCAAAAAAAGGTGATCGGGACACCCCTATCTGATACTCACCCGCCAGAAATGTTCGCTTCTTCTTCGGTGTAAATTGTCCGTTGGCAAACCAGTTGACTTCTTCTTCTCTCGGTTTTTTGGCGGATTGCAAACAACTTTAAAGGTGCATACCGCCACCTACTAAACATGAGTGTGAATCATCATATCATTCCATCTCTTAACTCATGGACGTATCTATGATCTAATCCAAAAATAAATAAATAAAAAACATAATAAATAAAACAAAACAAAACAACAATCTATGATCTTTCCTGATCTAATGTTAGATTTTACCTACCCCAGTTTCACTTAAGGTAAACAGTGCCTTTCTGGTAGCTCTTTCTCCCTCTCCTTTTGTTCCCAAAATACCAACCACACTCCATTCCCTCTCTGCCTCTAAAACGTTATCCTTTAGTTGTTCTCTTTCAGCTTTATAGATGTTCCACATTTTCTTTAACTCCACAGTTCCCACACTTGTCACTGTTACTTTTCCCCATGACATGCAGCGTACCATTCAATGCTGTGTGATTTATTCTGAGTCTAGCTATCATCATTTCCTCCCTTCTGTTTCTTTCTTTATAAAGATTTGTCTGCTAGCAGACCAGCATTTATCTATCACCAGCTTATGTTAGTATTAAATATACAATGTATTCTGGTAACTATCAAAATAAAGACATTGTATAGTGTTCATAACAGTATTTTTATTTAATAAATTATACTTAATACAATAATATTACAAAAAAAACCTACATCTAAATAAATATATCATCTAAAATAGATGCATTTGATTTAAAAATAACAAATATAATTCAAAATGTAAACAGCAACAAAGAAATTATAAATTTTTTTTTTCTTTTTCTTATTAATATCCATTATCTTCGTTATGTATCTTCCGGTCTTTGCCAATCTGGCCAGCATTTCTTGGTCCTCCACGTCTTTCTCGTACAGCCACTGCTTGAAGCAAACTGAAAATAAGAAACAACAATGTTTTAACAAATCGTATTGAATTATGTGATGATCGAACTGCAAACAGAATAGCTGTAACTTTAACAAAAATAAATAACTCTGTTACCTCTAATCATTAACCCATGTTTGTATCATTGAGTTAACTCTCTCAACTTGTAAAATAACGTTAATTTAACATACCCTTAAATAACTACATCACGTTTTTCAGGGGCAACACAAACTGCAGAAAATGTTAGCTGCTAACTGTTGTTAGCTAAGACAGCTAGCTCGTAACAATAGCCTCCTAGCAAACTTAAGGTTACGTTAACATTAACTTAACGTTGTAAGAAAGCAAAACGAACCTTCGAGAAATCTTTTACTCTCAGACTGGGTGTAATTGTGTAGCGTTGCTTACCTCCAGAAGGACTTTTAGCTGTTTCCCAGTAGAGACTAGAGAGAGCTGTCAGAGCGGTTGCTCTCAGAAGAGCAGTATTGGGCAGACCAGAGAAGACCAGAGAAGAACCAGTTAAGCACCAGAATGGTTCTTGAACCGGTTTGGTTTATTGGCAGTTTGCAAACCACTTAAGAGTACTGGAGTGTGAAACAAAAGCTATTGAGTCAGTGTTGTGGTGCTGTTGCTTTGGTCTGGATCTGTGAGCTAACCACGCCCCGTTTATTTGCATATAAGGATTGGAAATGTCTCATCATGAAATACAAGTCATCTGAAATAAATAAATGTGTCCTTATGAAATACGAGTCTCTTGAAATAAATAAATGTGTCATTATGAAATAAAAGTCCCATGAAATAAATAAATGTGTATTTAAATGTACATGTATACATATTTATTGCCTCATTTATTTCAGAATTAATTTCATAGGCATATTTATATATATGTATTTATTTAATTATTTATGTATTTATTTAATTTTGGCTTAAATGGCATTCCATAGTCTCAGCACGTGTAGAAAGGGACTTGCTGAGCAGGTTGGAGAGAAGATTATCTACTCAAACATTCACTGCTATTTTTATCTGTTCATCATCCACAGATACTGTCCTCTCATTGGACGTGTTCAAAAAGGGTTGTCTCTTTGCGAGCTGTGCAAAGGTGAGCGCACAACTCTGCACCTCCAGCAATGCTGAACACAAATAATAGAAACTCAAGAGAACAACTGTTGTGCACAATGGCTTCTAAGGCATTCGGCACATGCACCAGTATCACCACAACCTCACAAAGTCTATAAATAGAGACCCTTTATAACTACATTCAAGTAAAGAATGAAATGTGTGTGTGTGTCTTTAGGACAGGTCAGTGCGTGTGTGGAAGATGGACAGCGACAGTGGTCAGGTGCACTGTGTGGCTCAGGGCTCCAACCACGCTAACGCTGTGGGCTCCATCACCTGCTCCAGGTAACTAGTTTACACTCACATCCTATCCCATCACATGCAAAGAGCCTGGTGGTAAGAAGAGGGGTATTCATTGTTAGTAAAAGAAAACCAATGAGCATGTGTGACAGCAATGGCTCTCCATGTTTCTGTCCAGGATGAAAGCATCTTTCGTAGTGTCCGGCAGTCAGGACTGTACGGTGAAGGTGTGGGATCTCCCAGCAGACCTGTCCACAGCAGGGGCGGAGATACAACAGCTGACCCCTCGTGCCACAGAGAAGGCCCATGACAAGGTACAGCACAAAACTCTCCATCATTTAAAAAAAAAAAAAAAGACACACACACACACACACACACACACACACACACACACACACACACACACACACACACACACACACACAGAGGTGAGTCAGTCTCCAGTTATGTCTCTGTAAATAGTTTTAAGCATGGTGAAACTGATAACTGTTAGAAATTTGCATTGAAGTGACATTTCCACTACACGTAAACAGTAACTTGAGATGTCAGGTACAACAATCGATCATCTGTCCCTCTGCAACACCTTGTTACTGTCGTAGCAGCTTTAAAATCAGCTGTGAATAATCAGTAAGGTAACAAACGTACAGCAACACAATATTCGTATTAAAAGCAATAAGGATCTTTATACTTGGAAGTATGACGTCCCCTCCAACGGAGAACGTCCTGTTCTGAGTATTTTATTCATTTATTTATTTAACAGGGACAGTGCACATTAATGAACATTTCTGTAAACGTGCCAGAGTTAGCCAAGAGGCTATTTTTTATCTGTAGTCCCTGGTGACCATTGCATGTATAAAAAAAATATGTGTAATGTGTATCTGTAAAGCGCTTTGAGCACTGGAAAAGCGCTATAATAAATGCAAGGAATTATTATTATTATTTGGACAGATTTTAAAAGTCAACCTAAAACACATTTAATTTTAAACAAGTAAATACAATACATTTAAAACAAGCAACAGTCATTACTGGGATACTTAAATAAAACAATTTAAAATATAGAACATTAAAACAAAACAAATAAAACAAAACAAAAGAACATGTTAAAACACAGGCGGTGGATTGTAAGGAGCAGAAGATTGGGTCAGTGTTGGCAGAGCTGATTCCTCACTAACCAGGTTTTGAGTTGGGATTTAAATGAAGTGAATGTGGTCTGGTCTCTGATTGGAGGTGGGATCAAGTTCCATTGCTGAGCAGCTTTAACAGAAAATGAAGACTGACTGAAAGAACTTTTTCTGAGTGGAATAATGCAATCTCCTCTCGCTGCACCTCTTGTTACCCTAGTTGCAGTTGTGCGTATGTTAATAAACTGTCTAAGAGGAGGTGAGGTAAGGCCGTTGACAATCTTGTAAAAAAGGCAAGCATTTGCATGTTTAATGAGGTTTTCCCAGCTTAGCAAGTTGTATTTTTTGAGTATTGGGCAGTGATGCGAATGTCCAGTAAAACAGGCTCTCTTTATAAGAGAGACATCAAAGCAGACTTACATTACAACAACATTCTGGGAGGCCAGCTGATACCCCTCAGACACAGTATGCAAAACCTCACCCTCTAAACACGTCTGTTAACCACACATACATTTAAGGTTCACTCCCAGAGAGATGACCTAATTTCCTTAACATTACTCAACTTGTGTTTTGTCATACTCAGGATGCATTGTAGTGAGACGAAGAATGTGATTTCATACCTCTGCGTGTGTCACACCCATCTTTTCCATCTCATTTCTCGGCACTGTCTCCTTTTGTATACATTTCCTTGTCTCTTGTCAACTTTGTGGAAATGTACTCATTATTTCCTCATCTCCTTTCTTCCAGGATGTAAACAGCGTGGCAGTGTCACCAAATGACAAGCTGCTGGCTTCGGGCTCCCAGGACCGCACCGCCAAGCTGTGGTCGCTGGCGTCCGAGGGGAGCGTGAGTCTGCTGGGGGTCTTTAAGGGCCACCGCCGAGGCGTCTGGGCCGTCTGCTTCTCTCCTGTCGACCAGGTGCTCGCCTCGTCCTCCGCAGACGGCACCACCAAACTGTGGAGCCTGCAGGACTTCAGCTGCCTCAAGGTGGGCCCTGAGGTTTAGTGTGCATGTGACAGGGTGTTGCATACATAAGTCTTGTATGTAGTTGACACACAGACCTTAAAGATCAAATGCAAAGATTTTTTTATAATTGCCAGTAAAATCGAAATCATATAGCTACAACACTATCTAAGATATTGCACTATTAAAATCGAAGATAATATGCGTCTGGCAATGCGCAATATTTATTTTGTTCAACCCCCAACACCAAGTCCGACGATTTATTTCTCAGCCGCTCGTCTCCGCAAGATGGCGTCGCGTGACGTCAGAGTGGCCAAACATATTTCCACCTGGCTTATCGCTCACAGCTGCTTCCGCCGATGGTACAACTTAGTTTCGTTATCATGTCTGATTCTGAGTAGACTAAAAGCTTTAGGAATCCAAACTATAACATATAATAAGTACCCTGTATCAAGATTGATGCAAAACAAGTGAAATTTGACCTTTTTAGAGAGGTTTAGAAAAATAAAGTCCAGGCGACCTCTGGGTAATTTGGGAACCATCAGTTCCATTTGAACTTTTTCACTGTAAAAATCATTTTATTACTTTGAATTATCACTATAGGTATTCATTCCATCCAAATACAACTGTTGTGAAAATAAAATAAAGATTTTATTTTCAGGAAACGACGTCTAAGGAACCTTAATATTTAATAAACTATGAATATTTTATATCCATATAACGGGGAAAAACTCATTTAACTGATCTATTTTTTTTTTTCTTTTTTAAAAAACACAATGCTAACAGTGAGCCTCTGAATTAGCCCCGAGCGAAAAATGCTAACCTATTACTGCACCGAAAATCACTCCTAGCTCCCTTATTACTTATCCTAGCTCCACATCCAACACATTGTTTATGATCGTAAAGACACAGAATCTAACGGTGCCCACCTCTATAAGCAATAAAACTGCAATTCTGTTATCTGCGTTATCTGCTGTGCTCCGTGCGCTTTGAAATCAAATCAAAAGTTGTTACCTCAATTCTTTGGCGTTTCTGCATTGCCCGGCTCTTTCGTTCTTTCAGTTGTTTTTTGTGCTCAAATATGGAGGGGACGGCTCCGGGTTTCAGCCTCCGATGTACTTTAAATGCTTCTCCACCAACAGACTTGACGATGGCAGGATCAGCATCGTATGCATCACACGCGAAGTGGTCAGAGCACAACTTGCTCCATTTTGTCGGCTGCCGGCCAACACGATTCACTAAAAAAATCCAGTTTCGGGGGATTATTTTGTCTTGGGGAAATGCATGTAAAATTCTCCCAGATCCCGCACCGTTCGTACATCCAAAAGCACAACAATAACCCATGTTTTTGCGTGATTTCGCGGATATAATTCAGTTTTCTTTTCGAAAAACAACGCTGACATGTGAACGAGACTGCCGAGTCGGGATATTTGGCCCAGAGACTGTTTGGCCACAATGACGTCACGCGCGCGGAGGCTGCTGGGAATGACATGTCAGAAATTCAGACGGCTTTGGGTCGAGTTTTGTATCAATAAAAAGCTTTTTTTTGGGTGTATTATCTCGATTTAAATTAAATAAAGAATACAGGCAGTCTTAAAAACTAAATTTCTATACAAATGTAGCATATTTGGAAGCTTTGCATTTGATCTTTAAGTCTCTCACTTTCATAAGTATGTAAAGATAATACAAGGGCAATAGTTGTTTAGTAAAGTCAATAACTAGTTATATTCCTGTAGGTGAATGTGACTCTTTTTAAATGATACTTTTGGGATAATGCTTTTATTAGATATATTCTTAAAGGGGACCTATCATGCAAAATGCACTTTTTGATGGTGTGTCGGGGAACTCACGCAGCGTCAGAAAATAAAACCCTCTCTTTTTTTCTCCATACCCAAATCTGTAAAAACGGGGCTACAACGGAGCTGATCCAGATTTTGGTCCGATATGACCTATAGCAGGGGTGCCCACACTTTTTGGGCTGGTGAGCTACTTTTGAAATGACCAGCTCACCGAGGTCTACCAACCAAAAATAAAATCCCAAATTGCAAGGGTTGCTGAATAACACGTTTTATTTATACATGGGATAACTACAATAGGGCTGCAACAAACGACTAATTTGATAATCGATTAATCTATCGATTAATGAAACGACTAATCGACTATTCAGACTATTACTGTATGTCTTGAACAATTTCTCAAACGCTCTTATTTAGCCATCAACTTTTAGATTTAGCTTGAGGTTGTTTTAGGCATGTGGAAACTAACAATGAAGACAATAAAGATTAATACTTGATTCAAAAATACATATATTATTAAATTAACTAATTGTTTACAAAATTAACATTGCTTTTTATTTAAATTAAATAAATAATATTTCACATCAAAAGAAACAACAATGTTTTAAGAAATCGTATTAAATAATCTGATGACAGAACTGTAAACAGAATAGTTGAAACTTTAACAAAATAAATAACTCGGTTACCTCTAATCATTAACCCATGTTTGTATAATTGAGTTAACTCCGTGTGTTGCTGCTAGGATACATAACACCTGACGTGGAAACGTTACTCGTGGATGGGGGGGGATACAGGGCTACTAGAAACACAGTCCAACCTGGTTCATTCCTCCGTCTGAATGTGGTGCACTTTTGCTAAATGTTTAGACAAATTGCGTGTTACCGCCCTTACATGCTAAACACTCTTGGCAAGGAGCATTGTCCACCTCAAGACGGGTAACATTTAACCACACCTTGGAGCGCTTCTCTCCGCCATCCCCGCCATGTGTTGCTGCATGGAGCAGCCGCGTGTGTGTAAACTGCCCCGCCCCCCTCGCACACAGACGGGGGAGAGAGATCTCGTCTGGATTGGAAAGGTCGACAATACACCGACCACAGACGCATTTGTTTGTCTTTTTGCATGTTAGAAACGAGTTGGCGACACTAAGACTGCGAGATAATATTTGTGTAGCAATAATACATGACCTTTCTCAACTCGCTACTCGGAGGGAAGTCGCTGCCATATGCCTTGTGAACACTCCGATAATGCCTCTCCATGTTACCTTTCTTTGGCAGAGCGACGCTTGCTTTACAAATAAGGCAAATAACCTTTGAATGTGACATCACAAACAAATATTCTTCCTCCCATTTTGGGTGGAAGTGGTATGTCTTTAGCTTTTTGCTCGGCCCCGCACTCATTTTGTTGTGTGTCTCTTGTTAGTCTCTTTAACTTAATTTGAGTTTTCCCGGCACTTGACTGATTTTGTATCGCTTTGCATTCTGGGTTAACAGACTGGAAAGCGATAGGTCACTTTTTCTGTCAATCAAGTAAACTCCTGAATTAAGTGGCAGGGAGGCCAAGGGAGGAGGGATCAAAACCTGTTTTGTCTATTTTAACGGAACAGGATTTTTTATTTTTTATGAATGACTCGTGATCTACCAGCATTGCCCCCGCGGTCGACGTACTGGGCACCTCTGACCTACAGGGTTCGTACGGTCATTGAAAACCTGGAAAAGTCATGGAAATTCAAAATACAAATTCCAGGCCCCTGGAAAAGTTTTGGAAAAGTCATGGAAATGTAACTAAAGTTGCGTGAAATATAATTTACATTTGATCTAATCGCTGAAATAATCTGCGGTCGCGAGCTGTTATGTGCCATCATGACGCGCATGGTGGTAATTTTTTTATATATGAAGCGCAAGCTATGTGCTCGAGTCTTCCTGCCTGTCGGCTACCTACGGTGCATTCGTTAACAGTAACTGTGCGGTCCGAAGTCACTGTGGCACAGACTGGACGGCTGGTAAACAGCTGTTAGAGCGGGCCGTTCAGGTGTTCAGAGCAGAACTCCCTGTCGGAGCGGCAGAGCGTGATGTGCACTGAAACGTTTTTCTGTCGCATTATTATTTTAAAGGGGGCCTATCATGCAAAATGCACTTTTGTACGTCTTTTATACATGAATATGTGTCCCCGGTGCGTCAGGGAACTCACCAAGTGTCAGAAAACACAACCCTCTCTATTTTCCTCCATACCCAAATCTCTAAAAAAGGGGCTGCAACGGATCTGATACAGACTGATCCAGATTTGAACACTGTCCTGAGGTCAGGACGGTGGTGCTACGGCTATTGGTCAATTCTCCACCTATCAGGGGAATGAGAGGTTGGGCCACGGCCGGCCATTGCTGCTCGAAAGCGCTGGAGACGCCAGGCCTGTAAGTGGCGCTGTAGTCTGCCACAAAAGCAGCGAAAAAGACTTCCCTTGCATGGTTGCCATGGTTGTCCTTCTGTTTATAGTCTGTTGTTACTGTTTGAACTAACGTAGCAACGGCAGGAACTGCTTCGATAGTGTTTTTGAGGAGCTTTTTGATTACAGATTTGAAAACATCGTTGCTTGCTTTAAAAGTAGCACAATTCATTATGTCAAACCTTGGAAAGTATCTAGATATCCCTGCCCTAATGCCAAAGTAACTGCCAACTCCCCTCTCCTGCAGGGGGGCGTGGTCAGCTGCAGCTCACAGAATCAGCCCCCTGCAAAAACAGGACTGGAGAGAGCAAATAGAGCGAAATGAGGCATGGCTAAAATGCAGGATCTGTTTGGTATTTTGGAAAAAATATATATATTTATATAGGTATGGCCCTACAATATATGTTTCAAATATAGCATGATAGGTCCACTTTAAGGAATCGTTGAGCTAGCTAACTAGCATACATTGTCTGCTAACGTTAGCTTTAGCCTTCATTTTCTAATAGTTTTTTTCATAGGCTATAAACAGAGGTTGTATAGATATTGTACTAGAAGTACTCAGATATTGTACTGGAGTAAAAGGAGAAGTACACGGATCTTGTACTGGAGTAAAAGTAGAAGTACACAGATCTTGTACTTGAGTAAAAGTAGAAGTACTCAGGTCTTGTTCTTGAGTATAAGGAGAAGTACCAGAGTGTAGGAATACTCTATCACAGTAAAAGTCCTGCATTCAAAATGTTCCTCAAGTAAAAGTAGAAAATAATTATCATCAAAATATAGTGAAAGTAGCGACAGTAAAAGTACCGTACTTTTCGGACTATAAGCCGCGACTTTTCCCCCCATTTTTTTTGTACAGCTAACGGCCACTAGGGAACCTCCTAAATCTATGGATTTTACAGGTAAAATTAACCACCTTTAACACTATGGGCTCTATGACCGGTCCGCGCCCGCCACCTTTAAGCGGCGGGTTCCAGCAGGAAAAGCTGGAGGCCGGAAAAGAGTGAGACGGGTAGCGCGCCAAAGTAAAAGTGGAACCGAGAGACAGAACGAGAGCAACACAGACGGACAATTTAGCTGCTGCGGCTTATATGCAGGTGCACTTTATAGTCCGAAAAGTACGGTAGTCATTGTGCAGATTGGTCCATTTCAGAATAATATATATGATATGTTTTATAATGATTGATCATTAAAGTGTTCTCAAAGCTGGTAAAGGTGCAGCTAGTTTGAATGACTTTGTATACTGCAGGGTAGCTTGTGAATTTACTCCAGGTGGAACTAAAGTCTGATTTAACACTTGATTATATTTCACATCATTCATCCAAATATGCAAAGTAACTAAAGGTATTAAATACCATTTTCCTCTGAACTGTAGAGGAGTAGAAGAACAAAGTAGCAAAACATTGAAATACTTAAGTAAAGTACAAGTATCTCAACATTGTACCTAAGTATAGTACTTGAGTTTATGAACATTTTCAAAATGCTCAACAGTGCTGCCAAAATTATAAAGTGACTGCTACACAATTAAAATAAATGCTTTTATATATTTCTATTAGATGTGACTCTTTAGCGTTTCTGTTATTATTAACACTGCTGCTTTAGTTGTTCTGACTGCTAAAATCCTCTGTTATTCCTCATTTTAAAGCCGATATCCCGTGGGGTCGGGGGGCTCGGATCCTTGTCACCTTTTTCATACCTGATGAGTTTGCATCCCTGACTACAGTTGCTTTAGCGTGTAGAAGCTAGTAAGCCTACTATTTGATTTGTTTTAGATAGGCACTACATGTTTCATATGCAGACCTTATTTTCCTGTTCCATGTTCAAATAAACCATTTTCAGTGGTACCGCTGAGAAAGAGTAATTTTTTTCAGTCATGGAAAATTAGGTAAAGGACGTAATATCGGAAGTGTAGGCTGGCTTTACACCCACGGCCCTACCAGAAACGTTGCTATCAGAAACAATGCCCGACTGTTTTACTACTAAATACTGCTAATAATGATTGCATTGATTGTGTGACCATCTATGTTTCTACGTTTCATGTTGTCTGTGGATGTTTAATTGCTCTTTTTGCTGCACTTTTAGTGTACAGTTTTGCTGCTGTGTTTATTGTATTTTGTTACTCTGGCACAACAATTTCCTTCGGGATAAATAAAGTCTTATCTTATCTTATGGTCGGTGCACTCAGAGCTAACCTGTACTGCACAGAGCATGTGTGTGAAGAAGCAGGAAATAAAAAGGAACTCACCTTGTCGTATAACCGGCAAGAGAGAAAGCCTTTGAGCTCCATACTGTTTCAGAAATAATCCTTGATAATCCATGATATGGCGTTTCATCACCGGTAGAATCTCCCGCATGAGCTCCGCCCCCTCCTTTTTTTTTTTTTTAAAGCTTTATACCCCAAATCAGCACCTTTTGAAACAGGAAGTGAAATAGAGGGATATGAGGCATGGCTAGAATCGGTGATCTGTTTGGTATTTTGAGCAAAACACTTCATAGACATGTTTTTAATATATTTTTATATATCTGAGACCTATGCTATTGCCTAAAAATAGCACGATAGGTCCACTTTAAGCAATTTCTGAATCAACATAGGTAAAACTGCTCAACACAAGAAAAATATAAAAACAAATCTGTAATTCATATGTTTTTGGTTGGCTGAAAAGTAAAAAGATCACATGACTGTTTGTTTTACTGTTTTAAGACATTCGAGGGTCACGATGCATCAGTTCTGAAGATCATCTTTGTGAGCCGAGGCACCCAGCTGCTCACCAGGTAACCCCGCCTAAATTCTTATGCAAAGCTTTTTTTATATTCCATTTAAAATTCATAAAACATTTATTTTAAAGAGAATAGAAGTGTATATCTAAACAAGCCTTCTTAATTATGCTCTGTCCTCAGTGGCTCGGACGGTTTAGTGAAGCTGTGGACAATAAAGACCAACGAGTGTGTGAAGACGCTGGACGCCCACCAGGACAAAGTGTGGGGTCTCCACGGCAGTCAGAAAGACAACAAGATTGTGACTGGCTCAGCAGACTCTAACATCACTGTGTGGGTGGTAAGTGTCTGATGCTGACCGGCTGATGTGTGTGAAGCTGTCTAACTTCTAAATACATATAAGTACAGGTTGTCAGATTGTTAAAAATAAGAGTCTTTGCAGCCAGTGCTTTTCCTCTCCTACCTTTAGATAATTTAGCTTACAGGATGCAACAAGTTCACAATTGTTCTTTTAATTTGGTCTTTGTGGCAGCTAATATCTAACCTGCTGAGTAACACTTGATAACGTTGAGTCCACATTTAGTTGTTAATATTTAGCTGACCTTTCACTGTAAATAATCTCTTTCTTCTGAAGGGGAAAACTTGGAAAGTCCCCTGCAGGGAACAACATATAACCTCAAACATGTTTCTCCTTTGTCCACTGCTAGGATGTGACTGAAGTGGAGCTGGCCGAGGAGCAGGCCAAGCAAGAGGATCAGATACTTAAGTAAGTTACACACAACATTGTCATTTTAGAGGTCCTTAAACAGATGTGAGAGAGTAGGCTATCACATTGTTATCAGCCCTCCATCCTCCGACTAATCACTGGATGGTGGACAAACAACATTTTGTTGTCTGTTTGCTGGAGGTCAGAGATCCTGGAGGGATAACTCTGTCCCAGCTGCTGGTCCCCCTTGTTAAAACATCCTGTCAGCCAACTAATAAACTGAGCCTGTGTTACACAAAGGCGTACCGCTCTGGGTCACAGGTCAGGCGGTATGTGTTCTGATAAGAAGAGGGGAATTTTGGGGTCAAATATGATTGATTGTATATATATGTTTAATGAAGGTAGATGTTTGCCCACTGAGGAAAGCACACATGCACTCTGACATATGGGTTCATAATAACGAGGGCCTAGGTAACAGATACATTATTATCAGATGGGTTTTCTTCGTGGAAATGTTGTCTGAATGCCTTTCATTTGTTTAGAAAGACACATAGATATAGAAACTGATACAGTCAAGAAATGTTAATGTGAAAAGCAGAACTTAATGTACATTTCACTTACTTATCAAAGCTTAACCGAGCTTGAGGCACATATATCCGTGATTTGCCTGTATTTACAATAACTGTTATATTAAAAATATTATATATATATATATATATATAATATAAAACTATAGATATAATAATATTGTGTGAATAATCAAGCAGCTAAACAGAGAAAACTGAGATCTTCCTCGGGACGCCTGGGATTTTGTTGTTGTTTATAATATTTGATTGATTAACTAGTTTGTTTGTTGTGTCGAAAGGCAGCAGGAGTTGTCCAACCTGCTCCATGAGAAGAAGTACCTGAAGGCTCTGGGTCTGGCCATCTCTCTGGACCAGCCTCACACTGTGCTCAACGTCATCAAAGGTACTTTGAACTACAACATCTTCTGGTCTAGGTTGACCGATGGACTATAAGAGCTGACAGGAACTGAGGGGAGAGAGAATTGGGAAGTCTCGGCGCCTTAAACATTCAGCTGCTGGATGCCCCCATTCCACTTTCTCTATCTTGACATTTACTTGTTTCTTGCATGCACACGGTGTACACAGGTTTTTTTAGTTTTATTCTATTTATTTTGTACCACGTTATGCCTTCTCTGTACACATTGCATGTCTCTTCTTACAGTTTCACCTTCGGTTATCTTGTCAGTCTGTCGTTGTTTATTGTATACGACTGCTCACTTTAGAGCAGGGGTGCCCAACCTTTTTTGAACCGAGAGCTACTTTTAAAGTTGCCAGTCTTCTGAGATCTACCAGTCCAAATAGAGAGGCGTAGCCATTACTGACAGCCTACTACCAGGTAAATACACACTTCTACTTGTATATAACTGACCTTTGTGCGATTAATACTTCATAAAATACTGCAGATCCTTTATCTTACCTATTTCTAATCTACACACATACAAGTATTTAACTGAAGTTACACAACAGTGTTGTTGATACAGAGTTGGAGTTTATTTACACGTCACATACTACAATGGGTAATGTTTTCAAGAAACATTGAACAGTGCTGCCACATATGACACAGGGAAAAAAGAAAAGACTCTGAACCCTTTCTTTGCCATTATATACAAATAGTGTTGCTACAAAAGTATAAATGAGGCTTACTAATAAGACAACTCAGATCTGAAGCTACGCAGGAATCTGCTGCCAAAGTGCCAAAAAAGACAAAATTAATAAAATCAAACCCTTTTTTTGTTGCATTTTAGTAGAGTATAAAAAGAAATGCCTTTTTAAAATAGGATGCAAGCAACACTAGTTTCTTAAAGGGGAAAGGAAACACCAATTACAGTTATAATATTCTGGTAGTTTATTCATTTTACAATGGATATTGATCGTAATATTTATTGTATATGATATTACTCGCCAAAAGAAAATTAATTATCCGCCGGCCGGGTGGGGAATTCCGGGACCAGGCCGCCGCCATTAGGGGAGTCCCAAATGGTGACGTCACTGGCTGTGTTTTCGCTCCACCGAAAGTCAACACAACGTAGCAGATATGGCAGCGATGGAGGAATTTTGCAATGAGATCGACGTTTTGAACGATGAATTTGACTATTCGTCGGGAGATGACATTGATGTGGAAGCATCTACAGTTACCAGGCATCCCATGGCCTATGCTTATGAACCGATTCGGTCGAATAGAGTGGCATACGATCCGGAATAAAAAAATTAAAAAAACACCTGAGCCTCTGAATTAGCCCCGAGCGAAAATGCTAACCTATTACTGCACCGAAAATCACTCCTAGCTCCCTTATTACTTATCCTAGCCGCACATCCAACACATCGTTTATGATCGCAAGGAGACACAGAATCTAACGGTGCCCACCTCAACACTGAAAGATACAAACTCGCGAGGTTATCCACAAAAACGTACATCAAAACAAGTGGCGCTAGGTACTAACATACGCCAGGCTAACGGCTTACCTTCCTCATTGTCTGGTCTAAACTGGTCTTCAATGGCATTACAACGATAAAAACGACGATGTAGTTAATCCATAGGTTAATATCCAATGGGGCTGTGTCCCCTTTGAGATGTTCTGATAATCTATAAGCAATACAACTGCAATTCCGTTATCTGCTGTCCGCTCTGTGCTCCGTGCGCTCTGGGTCCTGCAATACCATCCATCGATAGCAATACTAGCCTTTTTAGGGCTGTTTTCGACAGATGAGCGTGTGTATGCCAGTTTAATTAGTTGAGCTATAGAACACCCCCAATTCTCTATTGTGCGTCATAATAATAGCTACCATTTAGTTTGGACGCGATTGCGTTAATTAATAAGGTCACACTGTGTCAGTAAATACATGTGTGAGCTAGTAATCTGGTAGTGCTGCAATATTTACCTCTCTCTCGGCAGCTGAAGCAACTCGTTTGGTGGCTCAAACTTCACGTTTGTTGACACTGTCATTGTCTTGCGCGGCCGACGTGCTGGGACGGTCGGTGTTCCCGACTGCATACGTTGAGAAATCGAATATTGTGGGAACAGATCCTGGCTTCAAATCCAATGTTTTGTATTGAACCAGGCATCCAGACTGGACTTTGAGCAGCTTCTCATCCTTTAGTGGCAGCCTATGGAAATGTACTTCTTCCTTCTTTGTATAAAATCCATTTGTGCAGCCTGGGGCAATACAATAAACTCCTGACGACGACCGTTTTCTTGTAATGTAAACTACTGGTGCATTGCACGCCATGTTGTTTGTTATTGAGCTTTGGCCCAGGAAGCCAGTCAGTGACGTCACTGGAAAAGTCCCGGAGCAATGGAAGCGCCCATGGTCATTAGGCACGTATTTCAAAAAGTAAATTCGCGTATCTCGATCGTTTACATTGGAAATAGACTAGATATATACATTTCCTAATGGTAATATTGTCGCATGGAAAGCAGTTTGAAAAGTGTTTCCATTTCCCTTTAACCTGAATTGATAATAGACTATAATCAATTTAAACAGAACAGATCTGAATGTTTGCATTCTTATACCATTTTGTGCAATAATTATAATGAATGAGTTCAAACAAACTAAAACTTACAGCTGATTAATAACGGTATCCAACTTGAGTTTTTATTATATCAAAAACCTGTTGAAATGCTGCTGTTATTTTTACTTCCCCCAAAAGCGCGTCAGCAGCCTCCAGGAAAGCTTCTTTCACAACTTCGCCATCTTTGAAAGACTTCATGTGTTTCTCAAGAACGTGACTGACACGATAAGATGCTATGGTAGCAGCCTTGCTCTTGTTGTTGGGCCTGGTGAAAATGGACTGCTGTGCATTTAGCTGTCCTTTCAGGCCCCTCCCCTTTTGGGAGCGTAGGGCAGAATTAAGAGGGAATTCCGTCTCGTAGCGTTTGTGGACTGTTTTGAAATGCCGCTCCTAAATTACCCTTCTTCGATAAAGTCACGCTCGCATTGCAGATGAGACAGATGGACTTTGAATTGGAATAGATACAAAAAGAATCATCCTCCCACTCGGAGTGAAAATTATATATTTTTGGCTTCTGCCATAATTGCGGTCTTGTGTGTGTGTGCGGACTGTCACTCCTGTTGACACGGACAATGTCAGTGAACTAGTGCACTGCCCACCAGCCACGCCCCGACACATGGGGTCACGCCGGCCAATCACAAAGCTTTGATGCGTTCAAGTGCATTATTCTGGCACAGGAAGATTATGTTATAGGACATTAACGATAAAACCGAATATTGTTGTTCTATTTTTAGACGCATCTCGCGATCGACTGGGAATCTCCCTGCGATCGACTGGGAATCTCCCTGCGATCGACTGGGAATCTCCCTGCGATCGACTGGTTGGGCACCCCTGCTTTAGAGAGTCACCGGAGCATTGTTGTAATCACAGCACACCCCTCTGTCAAAGGTTCAGCCTGTGAACATGAACACAAAAAGCTACCTTTATTCCACATTGTTCCTGCTCTTTTGTCCATTTGACACCGTTTCCTAAAAACAAAGGTACAGTGACGTTTTGTCAATCTGAAGCTGAACAGCTTTCACATAAGGTATTGCGTGCGATGAAATAAGACAAAGCGTTTTTAATGTAGCTTTAATGTGAGCAGTGTTATGAACAATCTGTTATAAGCAAAGTTATAGGCAGTGTAAGTCATATAATAATAGTCAAAATATTCCTTACTTCCCAAAGATGTCAATTTTAAAGAGATATACAAGCAATAAAAATAGTGATACACAAGGAATGCTCCACACTCAAAATGATCATTTGTGTATCAATTACTACTTCCTTTTTGTTTTTCACACATAATTACACAATCGTGAGACTATAAATGCAGAACTGTTTTAATTAGTAAGGTACATTCGGAGAGTGGTCAGCATAAGCGTGGATAAATGAGACTTGGAACATACTGCTTTAGTCGTGTAAGGGTTTGCAAATGTACTTTGTTTTCTGGTAAATGCAGCCTCTACACTTATGTAGTGTAACATGAGTCATTGAGATCCCATGCCAGCAAAGGCAGATGCATTCTTAGTTCTGTAACAATGACACTGCAGAGAGGTAGTAAATAGAGTTTATGTAACGATGAATTGTGCCAAACCCAGGTGTACACGTGCAGCAGTGTCTGGTTTCGAATTCTCTAAATTGTTTATCTTAAAGTTTCCAAAGACAGGTATTAACTATCTAATTGTATGCCCTTTATTTGGGTAGGTGAACTAAAAGTTATATAACATATTTATTTTGGGTTGATGTAAACGACAACCCTAAAAAAAAGGCTATAAACTTCTGTCTCCAGAAATTCTTTTTTTATTCGACATGGAAATGATTTACAATGTCTCAACCAAAAATGATGACATTAAACTCAATATATTAAACGCCTCTGCTGGGAAAGTTGTTTCAACCACTGATTTTCTGCTGTGTTTAAGATGTTGTTCTCTAATGCTTACAGCGATCCGCCAGTCGGAGAATGGCCATGAGCTGTTGGAGAAGACGCTCCTGAAACTCAGGGTGGATCAAAAAGGTAACAGATCAACAATATCTTTCAACATTTCTAATTGTGGAATACAAAAGCTAAATGAAAAAACGTCTTTAAGCGAGGTAGACGAAATAAATGAATCTGTCTCTTCTCTTATCTTCGTTCCCTTTCCACCTTCATCATGTGATCCTGTTTTGACTTTAACGCCACTCAGAGTCGCTCCTGCGCTACTGTGTGGTTTGGAACACCAACGCCAGAAACTGCCAGAACGCCCAGGCCATCCTCCAGGTGCTCCTCACACACCTGCAGCCCGAGGAGCTGCTGCAGTACCAGGGCGCCCGAGCCCACCTCGAGGGACTCATCCCATATACAGGTGTGTGTGTGTGTGTGTGTGTGTGTGTGTGTGTGTGTGTGTGTGTGTGTGTGTGTGTGTGTGTGTGTGTGTGTGTGTGTGTGTGTGTGTGTGTGTGTGTGTGTGTGTGTGTGTGTGTGTGTGCGTGTGTGTGTGTGTGTGTGTGTGTGTGTGTGTGCGTGTGAGAGGTGTGTGTGTGTGTGTGTGTGTGTGTGTGTGTGTGTGTGTGTGTGTGTGTGTGTGTGTGTGTGTGTGTGTGTGTGTGTGTGTGTGTGTGATCTATCATTGCTGGGTCCCTTTACCTAGAATAATGTTTTGAGGAGAATCTATCCCTAATAGGGGAATCTAAAAAAATAGTGTCATGAAATAGGTTGATAGCTGGGATCACATGCATCAACAAGGGCCACATAGGTGGGACTGAACTCGGCTGCTGCTGGAAGTACATGAGACGCTTTACTAGGTAGGGTATTCTGAAACAGGAAGTATTTGTCAAAGAAATGACTAAAAAAAGTGGATGTTAACATGACGGTATTGTGTTGAAGCAATCCTGTTACCCATCTCATTATTGCTGGAACTCTACCTCTGGTTCCTAATTTTAAATTCTGATGTGTGTATGAAACCCTCTGTAACTGGTTACCTCTGTTGCCCTGCCACAGAGAGACACATGCTGAGGATCGGCAACCTGCTGCAGGCGTCCATGTTCCTGAACTACATGTGGCAGAAGATGAGAGTGGCCGGAGCACCAGCCAGGTGAGGTTCAGACCCAAAACAGCCCTGCATTAAAACAGCGCTTCAGGCCATGTTGGTTAGCATGTTGTTTATGATACCGGAGAGACAATTAAATATGATCAAGGAAATCCAGCTGAAGTTACAGAATATAACAATTGAAGACGATAAAAGCATTGGCAGGAGTTTATTATATGATGAGACATTTAAGAGTAGAAATAAACAGCTCAAGTGATCTGCAAGCAATGTGCGTGTTTGTGATCACATCACTTTGCCAGATGACATTATGTTGCTTTGCACCAAAACCTTTCTCCTGACAACATTGCATTTTTTTTTTACTTGAGCTCTGTGAATTGGCACCTCTGCTGCGCTGACAGACTGGTTCCAGTTAGTCTCGCACACTTAATTTAACCTCTTGGCTCACAGACAGAGCTCAGTGACTTCCTTGTCTTCTTCCAGTATCTATTGCAAAAAGTCCAATCATTTTTTAGTTCAGCACAATGCGTTCCTCGTGCTTGGTAACAAGATATTGTCGGTCAAACTTGACATATACTGTAAATCCAGGTGAGGACTCCAGCACAAACACAAAGACTGGGTGTTTTCCAGTCGAAGGAGAAGGAGGAGGCAGTAAAGGTTGCAGAGCATCATTCTCTGGGTTAAACCTGTCAGACTGCAACATTTCTTTCTGCAATAATGTCAGAGATTTGACTTTCAGACTGTCAAGGTGCAGTGCATTGGAAAGTAAAACAAATACCAAGAGACTTAAAGTAAATTATATCGGGAACAGAAAAGCTCTGAATGCATTATAGTTGTTTGTGTTGCATATATTGTTTCTTTGGTTAAACATGTTGATTATGCAGTTCATACATCTAATCCCTGTTTGTAAATCCTATCTAGCATGGGCCAAGATGAAGACATGGATACCACTCCTCTTGCACAGCCTTTCTTTATGATTGACAAGGAGAAAGGAATGGGCAGCGACGGTGAGGAGAAGCAAGATGGGGATGACAGTGATGGTGGACAAGATGAAGATCTGGTTAAAAAAGAAGAAGATGAAGAGGACAATGAGGTCAGTGCCACCAATAAATCAACCAACAACAACAACGGTGGAATAGCAAACGGAAAAGGCGCCAAAACAAACGGCAACAACCACTCTGAAAGTGAGGAGAGCTCAGGAGAGGAAGACCCCGAAGAAGAGGATCAGACAACGGTAAAGGTGGTGAAATGTCTCCCGGTTTCTTCCGCTCCAGAATGCCAGACTTCAGCCAGCTGACAGGGGTCTCAAAGCTGATAACAGATGACTCCTGCAGGAAAGAAAAGGGGGTTGTCTCATCTCGGACCATTAGCTGGTGTGACACACTGACTGAGTGTCAGTGTGTGAAGAGACGCAGAGACAGAAGTGGGATGATAGTGATACAGATAATAACCCTCTCTGTGCATTCCTAAGTCTCATGCCAGTCACTGAGTTGTGCTTTTTCAGACAAAGTGTACTTTGGTAGGAAAATAGGAGAAACAGAGCTGCAGTAAGGCTGTGTTACCCCTCCCCCCCTGCAGACACCAGCCGCTATTGTCTAGCTCTGCATAGCCCTGAACTACCGGTTCAACCACAACAACAGAAAAGGTTCCTCCTATAACCACAGATTTTTTTATGTCATGACTACAAATGTTTATAAAATAAAAGTCTGTTTTTTGTGATTTAAAATGAGTTACATTTTTATAAAGTCATGCATCATATGTTGTATGTTTAGAAATTCCCAAATTATTCATTCGCATTCTAAGTGTTAATTGCTTAGTGGAAACATGGTGAACATTCCTGTTGGGTGTGTTGGAGCTTAGCTTCGGTGGTGTACACATCATGAAGTGAATTGTCTTAAGGATTAGTGATAGTGACACCCAGATAAAGTTATCTGCATAAAGGTGACGAGACTTGATTTCAGACTCATAAGCACGTACAGCTTAAACCATGTGCTGTCAGTCTTATGTAACCCTAACACAAAACTAGAATAACCAGATGCTTGGATTTCGGTCGGTCTGTGAACAGATATGTCACAGAACAAACAAATGCATTCACCAAACTGAAACGGTGGGTAGTTGAGAACAAAAGTTAGAAGATTGGCGTGGGTTTCTGCAAGGGTGCCATAAGTGGGGGCCGCTTGCCGTTCAACCTTTTGTCCCTGGCTCCTATTTTGCATCATGTCTGGTGCAATCTCATTTTAGCATATGCATTAATGAGTTATCACCATTAACGTTTTCGAACCCTCAGAGATCTTGATCCTCAACCCCTCCAAAAGTCGCATCAGTTCATCCTTGAGTCCATGGGGACGTTTGTACCCGATTTGAAAATAATATTTTAAGGTGTTCCTAAGACATTGCTTCCATGAGGATCAGACAGATAACCCTTAAACAGAATGCCTTGGTTGTTGCCGACGCAGAGGCATAATGCACACTTTTGTAATAGCTGAGGAGGCATTCGCACACATTTTTTAAATTTAGTTAACCAGATAAAAAAAGCATTGAGATAAAATCTCATTTACAATGCTGACCAGACCAAGAAGGCAGCAACGTTACACATAAAACAACACAAACATATAAAATACAGAGAACATAACTAAGAAAACAAAAGACGAAAAAGCAGTCACTACATTGTGCACATTAGGACAGTACGAAAGGTACACTACTTATTACTGCAAGAGCAGCTGGTGGTAAGGACCTCAGACAACTTTAATGTAAGTGCCCTCAGTTAGGGGCTTGATTGAAGGTCATTCCAAGACCAAGGACCATAATTAAAAAGACTCCTTTTTCCAGCCTCAGTCCGCACAGCAGGTACCTAGAACTGTATCCCAGGCACTGGATCTGAGGTTGTAAGAGTCACAAACTGGAGCAAATCTGGCACATATGTACAGTGGAAGCTTTCCTAAAATGGCTTTATACATTAATAAAAACCAATGCTTCATCCTACGCGTACTAAGTGAGGACCATCCAGTTAGGCTATACAGTTTGCAATGATGAGTCCTATAGGGTGCATTTGATATATACCAGACCTTGCTTCCACAGTGTGTGAGTGGACAGGGAGAGATTAAAAATATCAGTTACTGGTTGTGCTATAATCTGAGCTGCAATTTTTAAAAAGAACGGGTCGAGGCCGTCAGGCCCGGCAGACTTTTTAGGATCAATTGAGTGCAAACCCTGTAAGACTTCAGAGACCGAGAAATAAGCTAAATCAAAAACAGGGGAGTTCATCCTGGAATTCTGTCCATCGAAGGTTGGGAAAAATGTTGTGGACTGACTGACAGAGCGAGCTATACAGCTTAAAGAAAAAGCAAGACATTTAGAGTTTACCCAAAGTATTTTTATTTGTGCCAAGCTTTTTTGTAACAAGAAAATACACTCAAGATTTAAATGGTCAGTATATTCTGTGTTATTGACACAACCTATTACTTTATACAAGTTCATTTAGCTGTAAACATGCTTGACCAGGAAACAAAATGCCCACATCATACTGTTCATAATTCAGATAAATATTTACTTTTGCTCCAGACACAAGAACACATCTCTTTCCCTTTCTCTCTGTGCACTCAGCACACTCAGAATGCATACAAGGTTTCCAGTATGGAAAATAAATCATTCAAAACAGTATTAATTAGCGCGTTATGAATGTTAAGTGTTTACAGATTTATAATTTTGTTAATATATTTTCTGCTTATGCTGAATGCCTTTGTCTATGTGTGTACTAAATGTTCCCACAGTCACCTCAATACAACTGATACATTGCCTCATAGTCATAACACAACTATTCTTAGTTACATTCTGAACACATGCTCACCTCACTAGGGAGTTTTATTTGCACAAATCAAATACAAATTGCGGGAAACGGTATTTCGATCTCTGTCTGTACACACAAACTGAAAGATTGACAATAAAGTTGACTTTGAATTTGACTAAAGTCCTTAATTATACAAATAAAGTTAACACACACTTCATCGACTTAATATATCAGTCTGTGTGGGCGACAGGCCGCGCCTGGCTGCGTTCTTGCGGGTGACAGTGGTACAGCGGTTGAGGATCTCCTGGGTCCGCGGTCTGGGGGGCACTTTAGGTGTTGTCGGACCCTTGTAGAGGTTGGGATCAGAGACACTGGGGGGCATTTTCCCCTCTAGGCCACTTGTCGGGCTGAGGCGGTTGCTCAACACGGGGGGAGGCGTACGGCTGAGACGCAGCTCCTGTTCGTTGTAGCTTTGGCTCAGGTTGATGGATGTGGAGCTCGCCCAGGAACTGTTGAGGTCATCGCTGAAGCTGCTGCTGTCGCTCAGACTCCCCTCGCTGTCGGCCTGCAGGCTCAGGGGACGAGGCTCATCTTCTCCGTCCATCTCCACCTTGATTTTGGGCAAAGGGAAAGGCTTTGGGGTCGTGGGGGAGGTGTCAACGTCGGTGGAAGAAGTAATGCTTGCTGCAGACGGAGGATAAGGATGGATATCAACAGATTTTGACCTCTTCTGTAGGAGTGGTAGTTGCATCATGGGTGTGGACGATCGGGCAGGAGGTTGCAGCAGGTTGCCTTGAGAGAGGCTGAGACCTTTGGACTGCTGATCCAGGGACGGCATTAGTTGGTTCGGGGAAGAGTTGCGGCGATCTTGATTGGTGGCTATCATGCGGATATGAGGGTGTTTGTAGGGCTTCAAGTACATGATGGGGATGTAGCCTGCTTTACCATTATATCTGTTAAAAACGACAAAGTGGAGAATGTAGAGGGTTAAAATTAGAATGAATTTTGTTATGCAAGAGTATTTCCAAGGAAGCTTTCACACACACTTTTCAAAAATTATTTAGAGGACCAGTGCGTTGAATTTAGGGTGAAAAGGAATGCACTCTTCCATTACGTTTGCACCTTAATTGTTTCTACAGGAGCCCAGAACAGACAAACCAACATGCTCCAGAAAGGGTCTTCTGAGAGTTTACGTTACTTAAAAGCCACTCTAGGTTTTCTGACAAGCAGTGTATTTAAGTTGGTTCCAATCTAAATCTAGTACACTGGACGATGTTTAAATGTTCAGTGTTAAATACCTGACGAGCCACCAGCCGTTGTCAGACTTCTGCAGGACTTCCACCACAGCACCGATGGCCACGGTTATCTCGTCATCCTTGGTGGCCTTGTAGTTCTTGACTGCATTGTATAGCATTCCTGGAGTGAAAGACATTTCTTTAATACAGTGCTTTGTTGCACCGTTACTTACATAACCAACAATGTTCATCCACATAAGTACTATAGTAAAGTACAGTTTTTACATATTTGTATTTTTGAGTTTTTCCATTTTACTCTCTAACTGTGCACAGCACTTTAAAAAGGAAATGATGAAATGTGTACCCCCTTACATATATTTGACACATATACTTTATATTTCCTTTTTACAAAAAACCCATCTGTGCTTGCATGATATAATGCAGTAAAAAGCTGCTGCTTTAGCCAAATAACACACAAAGTATCTAAACTTAGTTCCACACTGACAGACTAAAACATTATAATCCCCTTGATGAGCAATTGTGATAAAAAAAAATATAATATTCTATCTTATTTCAATACAACACTGTGAAATGAGCCATTCTGCATAGAGAGCACTTTTAATACTCCAAGATAATTTTGTCGTTTATCTGTAATTTGACATTTTGAGGGTTTCTACAACCAACTTTTTCTACTTTCACTTTTAAAAGTATCTAACCCTTTACTGCTGTGTATACAAGCTGTGTGTTGATGGTCTACTGTTCTGATTGGGTACAACTTATACTGTACTTATGCACATACCTCTTTCAGAATTCCCATCTATTTCATCTTCATCCTCAGCCTCATTGTCATCCTCCAGTGTATCCAGGTAGGGGGCAGGGAACCAGGCCATCTTCTTGCTTTCATTCTCCACAAGCCACCACCCTAAACCAACAGGATTTCACGTTTAACAGATCTCAGGGTAATGGGTTGTTGAGGTAAACCATTAACAGGACTCTGAGGCTCGCTCACCTGCTTTGTCTTTGATGAGAACATCGACTTTTTCATCCAGCGCCACTTTGAAAGGCTTGTTCTTGGTGTCTTTGGTCTCGTAAGGAGCCACACACCTGTATGTCTCGGTGACAAACGGCTGGGTCACGTTCCCCACGCCCTGACCCTGTCCTGCATCTCTGATCATTTCATCCTCTGCTGGCATAATCATGATGCTGAGGAAGAGTAGAGAGCCAAAATTATTAAGAATTAAGCAGAAAAACAGAGCAGCTCATTGAAAAGTCTAAATCGTGACTTCTATTAATAAACTGACTATACATTTTTTGGATTGTGGACTAGTCAGGTTTTAATTTAAAGGCTCCTGGTGCAGATCCTACATTTAACATGAACAAGGGCCTCATGCTTGCTGAGAAACTTACATGTTCTATTTTGCAATTATTTCATATTCCTCTGTTTTTTTTTTAATACTCTTATAATATTGTACATGGGGTTTTTACTTAGGGTTGACACTAAGTATCTGGTTACAATGAAAAAGTCAATTTAGGAAAGCTTTTTGTCAAGTTTTATATAATAAAACATATATTCTCAATTAGACATTTTGGAAAAGCTAAAATCCCGCAGAAAAGCCTTCTGGAGTTGGTAGCAACAAATCGGAATTTAAATTTGAAACAAGAATGTTTGGTTATTCTACAAAATAATTTCCTTATTTCTTTGATTGTTTCATCTAATCTCATAAAGGGTATATCAGTCATTACAGTTTTTACCAAATATGTCACCACTCACTCTTTTAGCTTGGGGTGAGTACTATGCCAAAATACTTTCCTAAAAGAGTAAAGGCATCTGCATTATATCATTATATGATGTCATTTTTTAAATGCTTTAAACTACCTGTTATGGGCAAACTCCGGCTGCAGTTCCTGGTCTTTGGGGTGGAAGAACTGGATCAGGTCTGCCGACTGGCAGACCCTCGGGTCGCAGCTCAGAAGTGCATCACAATATTTCTGCAGAAACTTGAGTCGCAGCAGAGACCTGGTGGGACCTTTCTCCCGGCTGACCCTTCTCAGCCTTCTGTCTGAAAGCACACAGGACGCGTAAAGTCAGGATCAACACAGAAATACACTTTGTGACTCACATAAACTGCTGCTGTAAATACATACCTCGATATCTGGGGATGATTCTGTCGGATTGTTTCATTTTACTTGCAGGTGGGAAAGCTTTCTTCATTAGTTTCTATCATAAAGAAAATGGGTAACAGAGTTGAAATTAATAACCAATAACCACACCACACAGGCGCAACACATGAACCAGCTGTATACTCACATGCATTTTCTTAAATTCCGGATTAGTCCTGTAAATCACAATATCACTCTGGTCTGACCAAAGCACGGAGGTCATGTACATCTGGAATAATTCAAATGCAGATGTTAATCACACTGTAGAGAAGAGGTCTCTTAATTATTTTTGTTCAAGTCGCCACGCACTCACTTTGGTCTTCTCCTTGTGCATGACTCCAATTAAACGCACGCTGATGGGATACCGCTGGGCCTCCATGAGGAATCGAAAATAAATAAAGTTGAGTGTTAAAGTTGTGAGGGTTGCTCTCAGACCGGCTCTGATCCTGGGACTGCAGCTCAGGAGCTAGGCAGGTGTATTTATAGTTGCTGCACCTGTGCAGGTATTGCGTCGCGCTATCACTTCGGAAACTCCAGCAATGTGCAGTTTGTAGTCACAGTCTTTATTCTAAATGTAGAGCACTTGTGTGGGCGGAACGTTTTTGCAGTTTTCAAATGATGTCTCTTCAGTGATCGAGAAATGTACTTTATTACATGTTGATGTAGGCTATATATGAGGTGATCTGAATTTGGCAGAGGTTTATTTATATAGGAAGCTGTTAGCTCTGGTGATGGTTCATAATCTTTTCCCTTCAGAATGTGTCTTCATGTCCTGAACATTTGTCAAATTGTAATTGTCTTTTCTTTACATATATTTCTAGCTCCCATCTGTTCATTTTTAGTAATATCAATGACATAAAGAATTCTCTTAGTTGTCTTAGTGCTAGCTGAACTATTAATTAATAGTCAAATGCATCAGTGTTAACACCAGTAAGAAAATAATCGGTTCTTAAAATAGCAGGCATGCATTGTTTGAACTACATGTTGGGAAGTTATTTCCCATATTTGTCCACATGTCTTTCCTTTCTATTTTGTAGAAATAATGTTTCCTTCTCTCTTTGTTGGCTGCAGCACGTACGCCAAACATGATCCACATTCATTGGTCCTCAGCTAGTTTTCTTTCTTCCCTGAATGTGTCTTCCTGTCAGCCTATTGATAACAACAGGTGGGAATTCCAAAATCTAAATGTGTCATTACTCTGCGATTTCCTTTGATTTAGGATGTAGGAATGTGAAGCTTGGTCTCCAAACACCTAAATGGGCATTCATGTGATGCATGTGTGCTTTTAACATAAGATAACGATATGATATACTTTAAAACTTGTTAAGGCTCGAGCCTGTTTTTCAGGTCTCAGGTTCGAAAATTACATTCCCAGAACAAATGACCATATCTTCCCTTCTAAAAGGGTTAAATTAATAATCTTTTTTCTCAAAGTAATGAGAAACCTGTGAGTTGGATGTAGAAAAGTCAGAATCAATATAGATGTTTTTTATTTTAAAGAAAATTCAGATTGAACATGGTAAAAAACTGTAAATTATAGTGTCCGTCCAAAAAATATACTTATAGTGAAAACCATGGGCGTCGCAGCCATTATACAAGTCCCCCCGACTTTTTCAAATGATTAGTTTAGACCAGGGGTGGGGAACCTTTTTCCTCTCAAGGGCCATTTCAATTTTTACAATATGCTCAGAGGGCCGTACAAATTATTGACCTCTGCTTAAAAAAACTAAAATCACAGCCCATTCATTTCATTCTGTGCAAAGAAAAAGCAACCTCTTAATCCAGATATCTCACCATGACTCGCGCATGCATTCACGTGCAGGGTGTGGCGTGACCACCAAAACAGAAAGATATGGACACAAGATGTGTGCAAATGTATTTAGTTTCCTATCCATGTGAACATGATTTAAGTGGGGGGGGACCTAACCTCCTCTAGGGGGGGTCCAGGGGGCATGCTCCCCTGGGAAGATTTTTTTTTAAATGTTGAAGTTAAAAGCATCAATCTGGTGCACTTTGAGAGCAACATTAGGAGATCTATGGACACATCTCTCAACACCCAAACACAACTGTAAGCAGATTTTCTTTTAACTTATGGATATTTGACAAATCACTCCCCTTTCAAACTGTATTCTTCTTTATTAATAACTGTCATATAGTATTTTATACCTGTTTACTTTATTCTTCGTCAATTTATTCAAAATTGACGAAGGCCACTTTCGAGGGTCGTTTTTCCATACATCTGCACGCAGTCTGTAAGGACAATCGGATAACCCACACAGCTCTAGTTCACGCTGGTAACGACCTCGAGCACACCCCTCAAGTCCAGAGATGTAATCCGAAGACATGCAGCAATTTCTTCGGTCGTTAATTCAGAAAAAAAAACCTAGAGCGCTGCCTGGCTACGTTAGCTAGCTGTTTATATTTGCACCTCCAGGAAAATGGCGTATTTATATATATATATATGGCGCGTGTTGCATTGTGGGTAGCTCGTGACGTCACTGTGTGTGAAAGAATGCGGAAAGTCCGTGAATCGGTCTATCCACTCGCCTCACTTTGGAGAGCGCTGTGTCAATGCTTCACTATCAAATCCATTCCACTTGCTTATTGAGAGAATGCCCAAATCAATGAAACTCCGTACCATGTTTTCACTGCTACTTTGTACCAAGGCAGATTCTCCCATAGCGCGCGCATGTTCAAGGAGTGTACTGTTGTCATAGTTGGACAGCTCAGATCTGTTGTATGAAGCGATACCGGTAGCGGAGGTAAGGCACACACACCAAATGTTCGAGAGGGGTCTGCCTGCAGACCTCCACTCTCAGGACAGTTCCGGTGCAGACCTCCACTCTCAGGACACCTCCACTGTCAGTACAGGAAGTGCACGCTAAGAATTCCAAAATAAAATCACCACTATCAGTACAGTGCCACTTTCCAAACAGGAAATGCACGCAAATACAAAATAAAATCGGATCGTGACACTTATTATGTATATATCTATATATCTATAGATATATACGGACACCTTGTATTGTAGTTACTATCAGTACAGCCGCAGCGCCACTTTCCGAACAGGAAATGCACGCAAATACAAAATAAAATAGTACTGACACTTATTATATAAATAAAGTATATATAGATATATATAAAAATAGGGACACCTTGTATTGTTTACTCTCAGTACAGCACCACTTTCCGAACATGAAATGCACGCTAATACAACATAAAATAGCACTGACACTTATTATCTATATAGATATATCTATATAGATATATATATATTTATTTATATATATAAATACGACAACTTGTATTTTTGTTACACCCGCTAGACAACAGTGGAAGGTTCGAGAAACAACCGTGTTTGCCGCGTGCACCGCGGCGGAGGTGGGGAGAACCTCCACCCCGCTGCGGGACCCGTGGGACCCCTGGACTGTGCGTCTTGGTCACGCTTCATATCGGCCGGCGCGGAGGCCCTCCGACAGTGGGTCGCGTTTGCCATTCGATCAGTGAGAGGAGAAAAATGCAACAAAAATTGTCAAAATCCGTTAATACATGGATGAGTGTGTGGGGGGGGGGGGGGGGGCTGGACACAATAAAACCGGGAAAAAGTGAAAAAAAGTCCGAAAATAGGCACTCGAGAGGAGGGCAGAGTCCCCTGTCAACTCCCGTTACATTCCTCCATGGTGTCATTTGAGCGAAACACTTTTACGAGAACCAGGCTGGGGGGGTCAAAAGGGCTTGACCAAGGCCGACCCAAAATGCACGGTGGTCGGACTCATCACCTCCGCGATGAGTCTCCATTGTGATTTGAAAACTTCCATCAAACGACTCCTTCGGTGGGCGGGAAAAAACGCGTCAGAATCGTCACTTCCTGTACTGACAGTGGAGGTGTCCTGAGAGTGGAGGTCTGCACCGGAACTGTCCTGAGAGTGGAGGTCTGCACCGGAACTGTCCTGAGAGTGGAGGTCTGCAGGCAGGCTCCCATGAAATGTTCAGGAAATGGTTAATACAGCGAAAATCAAAGCTGATGATCTCTTGGTTTGATATGTTTTCTCCCCCAGAAAAGTTTTCTCCCCCAGAAAACATGGACATAAGAACATTTTTTTCAAAGAAGAGGAAAGTCAGTCATCAGCTGGGAGCAGGGACAGGGACATCTAGACAAATATTCATGGGGTGGCAAGAGGGTGGCAGGAGAATTTCAGGGCATCCCCTGGCAGAAGTATATGCTGATTTAATCGCAGTCATATCAATCAATGTTAACTTGGAAAGCCACAATATTTATTTTAACTCAATAACATAGGTGACATTATTGTGGCACATCAGTAAATCCTTAAAGGTGGGGTAGGTAAGTTTGAGAAACCGGCTCGAGATACACTTTTTGTTATATTCCATGGAATGCTCTTAACATCCCGATAGCAATGAATATCTTAAGTGCTTTGACAAAAAATCCATAAAAAAATGTCATCTGTGGAAGCCGTGGTACTGTAAAAAGCACGACCAATCATGTTAGCCGGCCCGGCTAAAATAACTGGATGGCCTTCCTGCCTGTCAGCCTCCCATCGGGGCACACACTTATCTCGTGCCCTCATTGGTCATGTGCGCGTTCGTGTGTGTTGGAGGAGGGGCTCTGTAAGGAAGTGGCAGATTTTTTCCAGCTGTGTATTTTCAAATTTTAGCGCACTCAAGCTGGTTTCTCCAAAATTACCTAACCCACCTTTAAATATAAATATATAAGGTGGCAGACATAATTTTAACTGAACAATAACTGAATGAGTTTTTCTCACTCTTAGACCAGCAGGGGTACCAAATCTATGCAGACTGCTGCAATAAGTACATTAATTAACTATCTCTTCGATGTTTGTCTAAATTAATATGATACTATTAACAATCATATTATTCCTATCAGCTGTCAATCACTGTTATGATTCACATATTCAGTGTTATTATTAAATAAACTTTTTTTTTTTAGGAGTTAATGATGAATGTTCCTCAAGATGCTTGCTCACCCTCCTTCAAATTTGAAAGACAAGTAATTACTATCATAAATCAAAAGAACAGTTCAGCGCCCCACGACTTCATTGCAAACAGTTACAACCTTGACTTTAGATCAGAAAGAACAAACATTAAAGAAGTGACTAACTGCATCAGTTAGGGTTAAAAATGTGTATTCAGCTAAAACATATACATCGCTGCAGATATTATCCAGTGGAAAGTCCTTACCTACTGGCCTAGTTAAATCATGTTTATTTTATTATTTTATTATCTTTGCTTTGTAATGCCTGTTGTAAAATGCCATTATATATGTGTTTTTACTGTATGTATTCCTAAAAAGTATTTTAATTTGTTTTGTAAAGCACTTTTAATTGTCGCGTACAAAAAAGTGCTATATAAATAATCTTGCCTTGCCTTGCCTTACAGCCAAACTTGACAGGCTTCTTCTCTGTCATTGTAGACCGCAAATACCTCATTCCTTCCGTCTACTTGGATCCGAAATGTTTCTCGTTTTGCGCTGTCCCCCCGTTCAAATGAAATCGCCGCCAATCATATTTCCAGGCTCGCGCCAGGGCCGGAGGAAGGGTTACAAGGCGCGTCTTGTGCTGCATTCACTTGCACTCGGACATTAGAGATTTTCTCTCATAAATGTCCGATGAGCCACAACTTTTCTTTCAAAACAAAGCTGCCAACTGGGGTGGCAAGGCATTTTTCTGAGGTGGCAGCTGCCACCCCATGCCACCCCGTAGAACCGCCACTGGCTGGAAGCAGTTAATCAGTTAACAGTGATGGCGGCGTTTTACTTCTGGAGAGGAGTTTCGTCTTTATGTCATGATAGAGAGATACAAATACTGAATAGTTTAGGTGAGAAAAGGCATCAAAATGCCAGGTTACTAGTATTTAACATGTAAACAGGGAACATGAATAACCCGATCTCTCTGTGTTCATGTAAACATCATAACCGGGATAATACTCATAAACGGCTTACCGATGTCCATGTAGAGACGCAGTCAGTGTGTTTTACTGGAGCCTTAGTTCGATAAGAGATTATTTTCTGAGTTCTTTTTGAGTACTCTCTCTCAAAATGATAATGTGCATTATGTTTTAATTATACTTCTTATCATTCAGAAGCTTTTTGTGTGTATTTATTTTCTGTGCACATTACATATAGACTAGCTAATATTCTACCTACTGCTACTTTGAGTCTTCAAAATGTCCAATGTCACAGACTGGGACTTACTTTACAGTCAGTTGTATTTACATTCAGTATGACTTGTTATGATTCAATGTGAAAGAGTATAGGCTACTGCTCAATAAATAATTATCACTTCACCACCTCTCTTGACATCTAGGCGCTTGAGAGTGAGTCAGAGGCAGAACACAGGGACAGTGGAGAGAGGTCCATTGCTGAGGTGAGTGATGAAAGGGAAATTACAGTTTAGAGTAAATTGTGATGTGGACTCTCATCCCAGAATTGTAAGGAAATCAGTGGGGATATTGAACAGGAAACATTTCAGTCAAGGGGCATCATATGACCAATATAGACAGAAGAGCAACATTTATTTGAACATTTAAGTCAATAATACCATGGTGAACTTCACATCTGTATGGAGTCAGATCAGTCTCAATATTAATAAATGCTCACAGAAGGATTCACAAATGTATTTTGCGTTTTATATATAAATGACTCTCCACAACAATATCTCTCAATGCACTCACAAATATTTATTGTTGTAAATGTACAAAAAATGGGCATTTAAACTGCTTTTTATTAATTCAAAGACGGCTCTGAATTAATAATCAAATATGTTTCCTTTCTTTACTACTGGATGAAATTACAAAATGTATCCATCATTTCCCTCATGCTAGTATAGCCACATAAAAACCAAACCACCTGTTAAAATGCACCAGAATACAGGAAATCTATTTTTTTTTTTCGGGGGAGGACCCCACCCCGTTAAAAATGTCCCCCCCCACATTCAGGATGCTTCCTACACCCATGGTGAAAACTAACCTTGGATGATGGGTTAGTAGACTAAAAGCTTTAGGAATCCAAAGTACAACATATAATAAGTACCCTGTATCAAGATTGATGCAAAACAAGTGATATTTGACATTTTTAGACAGATTTAGCAAAAAACCCCTCTTCTGGGGCCATTTGGGTGGATTTTCCATATCTCTGGCCCCCCTTGTTCGATTTTGACATGTGACATCTCTTTCTGACCGTTAGACCCAATAGAATCCAAGGGAAATCGTCCCGCACACACTCATGTTAAAAAAAAGGTTGTGTCTCATCGCATGCTAGCTTGCAGCAGAGGGGAGAAATATCCTACTCTGATATCAAGCAACGGAAAAGCTGTTGTATTGCTTATGGATTATCAGAACATCAAAGGGGACACAGACACATTGGATTAACCTATGGATTAACTACAGCATCGTTTTTATCGTTTTAATGCCATTGAAGACCAGTTTAGACCAGACAAAGACGAAGGTAAGCCATGTTAGCGTTGTGGGCTACCTAGCGCCACTTGTTTTGATGTACATTTTTGTTGATAATGAGTTTGTATCTTTCAGTGTTGAGGTGGGCACCATTAGATTCTGTGTCTCCTTGCGATCATAAACGAACTAGGATAAGTAATAAGGGAGCTAGGAGTTATTATCGGTTCAGTAATAGGTTAGCATTTTTCGCTCAGGGGTCATTTAGATGCTTCTTATGAGACTTGTGTTTTGTTTTGGTAAAAATGGTTTATATCGTCAGTTAGCTGAGATTATTCCCGTTAATCTGGTATAACACATTAATAGGTTCTTAAATATTAAGATCCCCTGAGACACAGTGTCGTGAAAAAGAAAAAGAAAAGTACCCGCTGGCGGGGACCTTGGGGCTTAACAGGTTAATGATCCCAAATTGGCACATTTCTTCTTTTCAGCAGCATGGAAAAAAGTATTGCACATAATTAGAATACAAAAGAGTAGAAAATAAACAATTATACAATATGTACATCTCAAAATAGAAGATAAAACAGAACTAAAAGAGTGAAAATATAAAAGTTGATCTGTAAACTATCTGACAAATAAAACATTGTTGAAGGGCAACACAATACAGAAGTGGGATATTATTTACATTTAGTGCGCAAGAATAGGGGTTAGGAGTTGCCCTGTGTATTTGACATTAGATTTTTCACTCCACTTATTAGTTGATTTCCATACCAGCCTCACTGTGTCAGAGACTATATGAGGTTCATGACCACACATGCTGCAAAAGGTTTGAACAGTTTGGATCCTGACATGCACTCAAAAGCCAGAAGGACTCAAACCTTTTTTTGTACACCACTGCCATCTAGTGCTGGCTGTCTCTTCTGTGCACAGGAGATTTGACTTAACTTTACCCAGTCATGCAGTGCTCCTGTACCCTAATGGTTAACGCACATTACCAAACAACTGTCAACGTCCCCCGGTAATTTTTAGCCAGGAACCTTTGCTGTATGTTGTACCCATCCATTTATTTATTGAGTCTTTCTTTATGACAAAGCAATACAAAACTTGAAAAAAATACAGTGAATATCAACAGGCTGGCAATGGTTACTTTCCCTTTAACGTAAAGATGGACATCTTCATAGAAAAATGTATGCAATATGTCAAATCTGAGAACTTAATTTCCTTTATTCTCTTCTCTCGACTGTCCAAATGCCTCACTTTAGTGTATGCAACTGTGCAAAGACAAATTTGTATTATTTCTTACTTTACCTATCAGCAAGTATGACGTTATATGTCTCTTTAGGCATTGCTCTGCTTAGAACAATAGATTCTAAATGTAATCAAAATTAGGCAGCACTACAATACTTTTGGTACAAGATACTTATTACTCTTTTCTATATCATTATTTCTCATTGCTTTTATATGCATATATCAACGCCAGTAGACGAAATAACAATGCATTTTAGATTTAGAATAAATAATACACAATTGTATGAAATAGTTAGCTCTTTATTTCTCCTCACTCACAGGTGTTTTATCATACATCGTCTTCTTTAAATCAGGATTATTAAACCAAGACTTAGAATGACACACTCCCATATAAACATCCAATTCTTACATTGCACATTGTGTTCTCTGTTATATGATTAATAAAAAAGAAGACTATCCTCTTCAATCCACATAATTGGGTACAAAAAATATATAGTGCCTCACAACCCATCACATCCGCTCCTCATGTTGCAGCTGAAAGTCTCTGAGCAGCACAGAGGCGGCAGGCGGTGGACATGCATGCTCCAGAAGAACCCTTACATCAACCCTTTCCAGAAGAAAACAAATTTTTTGCACAATTCCTCTCAAACAGACATATTTTCTTGATTCTGTTCAAATAAAACCATATCAACCTAAACATGGAGCTTAACAAACATTTAAAATTGTAAGGCAGCTGGTTTTTATTGTTCCTACTTCAGACCTTTTTCCATGAGCAACAAAAGGTGCTTTTTGTTTTAATCAAAATGGTTTATGTTACACATTGTAGATACGCCGCTATATTATCTGAAGCTTTTTATGTTTTTTCCAACTATTGTGAATTTGGTAAAGCCAAAAAAGCCATTTCCAGCCTCTGAAATTAGGAATTTTCCTGCTTCTGTGTTGAATGTATATAATATAAAACTGAATAGTTTGGGACTTACAAAACAAGACATTATAAAGAACATATAAAATAATCGGCAGGTGGATTAATAATGACAGTAATGACAGCAGCCCTACAGCTAACAGCTTCTTAAAATGGAAGTAACAAATGTGAATAAAACCAAAGAAAATGTTGCATTGGCAAACTGTGTTGAAGATTAATATTTAAATCAGTTAATCGTATTAATCGTTATTCATTAATTGTCCAGTCTGTCAAAATGCACAGTTGGAATGTACTTCAATGGCCCGCTTCAAATGCGGGCCATTAAATAAATAATTTTTTAATGTAAGCTTTTTCTTAAGCATTGTATTTCAAGGTTGTTCTTGATTTGGACAATTAATAAAAAAGTAGATGCATTTTGAAATCCTACCTATGAGTGACCTTTGGCTTGCATAAAGACATTTTGATGTGAAGTCATTTGAAGACTATTTGTTGAGTTTTTGACTGTGTTGGAAGTTGAAATGGATGGTTAATATATCAACAATGCTGTAAACGTTACCCCATCACACCGTCCCTGAGCAACAAACCTAACTTACAGTCTTACAGACCTTGCATAAAGAGTGAATCATTGTTCATCATTGCTGCTTTTGTATCCCCTCCATCCTTCTCTGCACGGGGCGGCAAAGTGATGTTAGAATAATAAATTGAGGCTTTGCTGAATATAAACTCTCCTAATATTTATATAAACCTAATGTTCTTTTCTATTGCAACTCTCATTCAGAAGGCAGTTATGTTGAGTGTATCCACTGAAGGATTTCCATGTCCAACAACAAGGGAAGCACATCATTAAAATAAAACAGACCAAAAATAGGACAAATAGGATAAAAAATAAAATCTGAGGTAAACATGAGCTCTACAGTGAATCGATCATCCGTCACTGATCTCTGTCTTTCTCTCCTCCTCCAGTGCCCTTTTTCTTTCCGTCCACCATAAGAGTGGACTTACACGTTGTATTTCCCAGCAGTGCGGAAACATGTCAGCTCCGATCATGGCACCAAAGGGCTCTCCGTTGTTCCCGTCCTATTTAACCACGGGCGAGCATAAACTGTCCCCTTCTCAACTCGATACCTGCGTGTGTGTTTGTCACCGAAACTCATAAATAGGAATACTGTGCTCTGGAACATTGTTTAGGTTTAGTGACTGATACCTGTAAAGGGAAGGAGACAAAGAGAAATAAGAGCGATATATACATAAGAAACGTGTGGCGACTGTAGTTCGTAATGTCTGATAGTTACCATTCTGAGCTCCTATGGTAATAATACCCCTCGATAGTGGCCGTGGACTTCTGGAAACAGATGTAATAGAAGCCAGCGAATGAGGCACCGCTGATGTCTTTGATAGTGTGGTCTGGAACTAGAAACTGCTCCTGAGAGAGCAGAAACAAAGAGTGGAGGTTATAGTTCAGAGCGAACACAAGAAGAGAGAGAGAGGTGTGTAAGATGATGGACTAACCTTCCACCTCATGAAGACATAATCACTGTTGTCCAGCAACTCATAGTCAAAGTCGTCTGAGTTGAAGCTTTTGGCATAATTATAAAAAGGCTGGAACTTGCCCTGTAAGAGTTTAAGTACTGGTTAGAGAAACATTATGCTAATACAGCAGCAAATGCCTATCATCCCTTGATACAAACTTAATATTAAAGTTGCAAGGAGATCTTTTCAAAACAAAATAAGACATATTTCTATGAAGTGTCAGTGAACTGCAGTGTTTCCCATACATTGATTTATGTGTTGCAGGGCGCCACAATTAAATATTGTCCGCCACAAATGGATCTAAAAAAAAAATAATACTATTTTGGGAAGGTGCCGTGCGGTCACTGCGGTGCCCGCACAAATAGAATCAAATTCTGTGGGAAACACTGAACTGGTTATAAAGAGCTGCAGATTCCAGATGCTTACAGCATTTTGGGTGAATGTAACTTTTACTGTGCCTTTCCCATCATATTGAAGGCTACTCATGTTGTGGTTGCTCAGTAAATGTATACATTCTGCTGTTATGGTGTATATTCATCTGATACAAGCCTCTGAAAACACCCGCAAACACAAAACCAATGAATGCACAAATAATGTTGCACCATTTGTGCTGTTGGTCAATATAAACTTGATTTAAAAAAAAATCTTACTTCATTTGGCATTGATAAATAACCAAGAAAAATCCAACAGAAAAAGTAACAACCATTCATTTGAACCCAAATTCAAAGTTAAACTGTACATACCCAGTGCTTTCTGTCAACGTCTTCATCAGCGTCCCACTTTCTAGTTAAAAAAGGCCTTTTTCGACTGATGATTTCACCAGCAAAAAACGTTGTGAGAGTGGGATACTCCTGTAACAAAGACAAAAGGGAAGAGAACATTAATACATTAATTGTAGTTTAATTTGCTTCCAAAGTGTATGCCTGGATATTGTTATCAAAATGCTTAAAAAGGGAACTGTTCTGTCAAGCCATCACTGTGCAACATGAGATTGATTTAGATTTCCAGCATTTCCTGTTTATAAAATGCAAATGTTATGCAGCAGATGAATTAAGAGATACACTTATTTAGTAGCCATTGTTCACATTCTGGATATCTACATGCACTTGTTCATCTTCAAACATGAGGGAGAATCGTCATCCTTTTGCATGTTGACTTTCTGCATGTAGTTGTTTGACAGATGCAGATGCACTCAGGCAAACACTTAAATAAGATGTGAGCAGATAACAGTTTGTTCTCTCAACCTTTATTTCTCATAAACAACGTATCAGTTGAAAATAATATGTCTCATTACTACCACACAAATGTTGGCTCCTCGTCTTTCATGCCTCTCTACCACAGCCACTTCACTTCAGGATCCTGTTGACATTTCCCCCCTCCATATGTTGCGTAATGTCATGGGTATACAGCTGACACAATTACGCTATGGACCTGAAAGAAGAGGTCAAGCCTAGAGGCCTAATATTTGTCTACCTTCAAATATTTGTTAGTGTTTAGCCTGCATCAAGCAAGTAGAAACCAGTTCCCACTTGCTTTAACAGTGTGTGCTTATTCTATGACTGAATAAAGGTCAGTGTTACTACATCTGAGCTATCTCAAAGCTCACCTCAGTCAGCCCCTTGATCTTCAGGTATCCACACAAATAGGAGTCCTCCACAGTCACATGCTGCAAACAGATTTAGACAAATTATGAAAAACAGCAGAAGTGCTCTATACAGAGACATATTGTACAAAGTAGGCATTCAGGCATTATATTTACTTCCAGTAAGTCTGCAGAAATTGCTGTCAAAGGCAATGCTACTAGGTTCATATGTATACATATTTATGTAGCTAGTTGCAAGAAATGCTAACGTGTTTGGGTAGTAAGAATACTACAAAATGGGCAACGATAATGTTAGTTATTGCAAAAAAGTGCAAACTCAAAATGTCACAGTAAAAGCCTTGCCAAATAAACGTGTCAACGTGTCAGCATTGTATGACAACCATAAAGATCTTACCAAGCTAATATCAGCCAAGTTAGCAACTAGGTGTACAAATATGCTGACTTTGCATATAACCATAAAAACTAATGATTTAAAAAAAAAAGTGCGTGTCAAAAACACATTACCTGCAAAACAACCTCAACCGCGTAGGAGTTGCCTTTGCTTTTCTGAAAGCCCCGAAACTGTGAGCCGCTGTACAGCAGCGAGATGGCCACCCCCGGCTGGGAGGTGTTGATCGGGGCAGGAGGAACAAGAGAGGCCGAGGATGTGCAGGCCGAGCCGGGGATACTGCAGCACGCTGCTCGGACAGGCATGATGAGCGCTAAAGTGTCACCGTCAGCAACCGTCATGAACTTTATGACTGAGCACACCACGGCTGCACAGAGAAAGAGTCCTGACAGAGGGGCTGCCAGCTGCACAAAACCCCAAACTTTGTCTCAATTTTTGAAGCTGTCCATGGACTGTCTACGGAGGAGGGATACTGCAACGTTTCACTCCAGAATCCAGCTTTCTTGAATTTCATTGGCTGGAATCTGGTACTCGACTGGAGCAACAGTCTTATTGGATAACATCACGAGGTGCATTCTGGGAGTTGTAGGATATTTCACACTACACTACAAACACAAGTGAGTAACAAGTTAACAACCTATGGTAACAACCCAATTTTTTTTTATCCAACATTCCACAAGTCTGGATACAAATACATATGTATTTAGTTTGTGTTATACATACTAAATATGACAACACAGAGCATAAAATAAGAGAACAGGATTTCCCCTCATCTTTTGGTCACATTTTTATTTTTCACACTACTTATTTTTTTAAAAGCCTTAGAAAACATTTTATTTAACCACACATGTTTGAATCATTGAATATAACTCATTTTTATTCAGAATTTCCAAGTTTGTAATATTTTGTTTGTTTGTGTAACCAAGTAGATACTACTGAAATGATGCTACTGAAACTCCTCCAGCTGCACCAGCAGATGGTCCATATATCTGTGGAGGTCTTTGATTCGCATGCGATTCTCCTTAAGGTCTTTGTCTTGAATCTGAAATAACACATAAATCAAAAAAGCAAAACAATAACAAGACTGTGAGATAAAAGGGAGAGGTTTGTCATCCAGATGAAAATAAAAATGGGCTGTTTGTTTTAATGTAAATTCAACTCTTTACCCCTTTAATGAGGGCCACTTTCCAGGAATTGGCACGTGAAACCAACTGAGTCTCTCGGTCATTGATCTTCATCAGGTGGTTATCGTGGCCGGTTGCCAGTGCATCCATCACTGTCTCTTTGTCTGTAAACAGCTGCACACAGAGAACACAGGGGAGACAGTGACATTGGTGATAGTCCATGTTCTCTGACTCATTCAGGTTAATCTTTTGTCATCTTATCAGGGGAATATATTCAAATGAGAATGTTCTTTCTCCTACTATATTTGCAATATCATATTTCTTTGCATATATATATGCTAAATTACATTTGCTAAATACACAGCATCTTCAACATAATGACAATATTTTTTAATTTTGTGGGTGTTTTTTTCTCTTTCACAGTTCTGTTTAAGATTCATCAGAGCACAACTGAGAGATACAACTATTTTTTACAACAGTTCAAATAATTCTATATTCTATCGTAAAAAAGGATAAAACTCACAATTCTAACATCATCTGGCAAGAATTCATCCAGGTTGTCCTTGCTGGCGTCGTCCAGAAGTGCTAAAGCAGACACTCGCACCTTCCCATTATAATCATCCTCAAGATCTCGACATTGCGCAAATGTATGACTATGTCAAGGAAAGTCTAAATTGGATTGACGATCCTTTTACCATAACTGTGTGTATGTGTGTGTGTGTGTGTGTGTGTGTGTGTGTGTGTGTGTGTTTGTGTGTGCAGACATGTGCACAGACATTTAGACATAATTGATTTTCTGTCAACAAAAAGCGGTTAATTGCTATGCAAACCAGATTTGATTATTTTACAATCGGACCTGGAGCAAGTTTCTTCCCCAATTCAGGGAAAACATTATCTCAATAGCTTGACCCTGGGAACAGATGTGTTATTGGAAATTATTCAAAGCTCATGAGCCGATGCACAGTCAGAAAGGATATGTCCCCTGGACCATTTCAGTGAAGTAGCCAACCATCTCCGAGATGTTGATGTCCAACCTTTTGGTGATATCCTGAAAAAAATAGAAGGCTTCATTACAAAGAAGAATTATAAATAAAAATAGCACACATTTTTGGACATATGGGAGATAGCTAAATAATTGAATCTATATATATCCAATCTACTATAAACTAGGCAACTGAACGTGTCACCTTAGACTTCAAACGTATAGACACAGTGCAGTTTTATGAATAAATGAATAAGATACACAATGTATAGAATGTGGACACACACACACACACACACACACACACACACACACACACACACACACACACACACACACACACACACACACACACACACACACACACACACACACACACACACACACACACACACACACACACACACACACACACACACACACACACACACACATACTGACCTCCAGCTGGCTGACCATCTGAAACTCCAGCGTCATGAGGCCTTTACAGAGTTGGTTGATTTCATCATTGCACTGGTTGATCTTGACCTTCAGTAATTCTCTGTCTGATAACTTCCGCATGTCCACTGTCCTCTAGAAAGAAAAACATCCTTATATTGGTTGCTAAAAGCTGCTTTACTGGTCCATCTAAATACGGCACAGTACAGTCTGGTCCTAACACCTTACCTCTTTGTGTTGCTGCTCGAAGTTTGCCAATATGTGCAATGCTTTCTGCTGATATTCAATCACAGTCTCATTCTGACCAGTGAAAAAGCAGTTCACTTCTTTGTCTCTTCGTTTATGTTCAGCCAAGCCTGTTTCAAATATTTGCTTGCACAGATCCCCCATTTGTTTCTCAAATGTACGGGTATGGTTAAGGAATTCAAGGTCTTTTTTCCTGTGATTACATAACAAATTATTATTATTACATTTGGTTTAAAAGGATATATTAGAAGCCGATCAGTGATTTCAGGCACGCGGTGCAGTTTATCTGCCTCTTGGTCGTCGTTGAACATGCACTTAAACAGGTCAGAGCCATTCAGGAACTCCACAAAGGCATCCTATCAGGAACATCATTTTTACAAAGTAAGTTTAAGAAATATGAGAGCTCAGTGGAATATAATGTTGATGATAACCACATGTCAGCTTCACTTTACAGTGTGTAATTTGGCTTCAGTCTCCTTGCGTTGCTCAGCTTTTTCAGCTTTTTGCTTGAGCAGCTCCTCACATTTCATCTCCTCGAGGACATAGCGGTGTTTGATAGATGCTTCTTTCTTCTGTACATAGACACACAAGACATAGACACACATTAAGTTACACAATATCATCACAACAAAATGTAAATAGCCATGTGGAATTTTCACACAACCTAAGACATACTAATGTTTTATTAAAAACACGGCACTTATACTTACTGTATTTTCGTCAAGTAAAGTGTAATCTAGGAACTTCAAGTCTGGAAAGAAGGCTGCGATGAACAATGTGTAATCGCCTTCCTTACTGCAAGGGTTTCCAAATAGGTTGATGTTGAACAGGTTCTTGAACTTCCTGAGATAGAGCACCTTTGAAATGCATTCAAATTGTATGAGATTATGTTATTTTATATTATGAAACAAAGTACAAATCTTATATTAATCTTGCAATATAAATGTAGCATTTTACACATAATATGTGACAGATTTATACAAGAAAATGTTGTCGTACGATGTCCAACTCTCCAAGGAGGTTGTTCGCAATGGAGAAATGAGTGAGTCTCTCAAGTGTTTCCATGTTTTCGAGAACAGAGATTTTGTTGTCGGACAAATTCAGCACTTCAAGCTTCTGCAAGGACTCCAGACCTTCAATTAGTTCTATGCCGTTGAATGACAGATCTAAAAGACATATTTGGAGTAAATGTCATTATTACTCAAAGTTACTTGGCTCATATTTTAAGACAACATCTTTGATAAAGCCTGCACAATCATTTAAAGAAAGCATAGCAAAACATAAAAAACAAAACTTAATTTACCAAGCCATGTCAGATTGATCAGATGATCCAGACCCTCAATGTTTTCAATGAGGTTGTTATTCAGATTGAGTCTGGCCAAGGATGTGAATTCCCATAAGTGGTCAATCCTCAGGATGTCTGTGAACAAACAACCTTCAAATACCTGGAATCCAAATCACAGTGATAAACCACATTTTATTTTACTTACTTCTGAATTCCAGACATAGTTTAAGGATTTCATCGAGCTGGGTTCCCTCGTCATTGGCAATGCCCTGACCTTTATCTTTGGGTTCTTGCTCCAATATTGCCCGCTGCAGCAAATCCTCATTTATCAACATACCACGACTCATCATCCTTGTAGGGTACTATTTACTTCACTCCCACTGCTCAAAGGAGAAAGTAGATTGTATTTTGTAGATTTAAATGAGTTTACCAGACAAACATCATAGCCAACATTAGCCAACAAAAAAAAACTAGTAAGAAAAACTGCAAAAGTATTTTAAATACAACAATCTATGCAATATTACCTAATTTAGCTAGATAAACTCTAACTTCTTGCCGCTGTTGTTTACACACTGTTACATAGCAACCGGCTGAACCTAAGCTGCGTTCAAGTATGTTCCAAAAATGCTGTAAAAATAAACGCTCAACTCCGAACATTATTGCTTTTCTTATGAATGAATATAATAACAACACACATTAAAATAATGGTGTCCACGATGAAACTAAGACTTGGTGCAACGTAGGTTTCTGTTTTTTTATCGTTCTTTTTTTCAACTACAATCAAGTAAATACCCAGTGAATCACCCTGATGTACATTTAAATACATGTTTATATGGTGGTTAACATTTATACAACTGTTTGTTGAACATAGCTTTCGTTGCTAAATATAAGTGACGTTGATTCCAGCCATACGCCTTGAGCTTTCAGTTTTTTTGTCCAATAGCATTCCTCTGTGGGCGGGACTTAGTACAGCCTCGGGGCCTCAGCCTCTTGTCAATCCCAAACGGATTGTTTGTTGTCAAAATGGAGTTCTTACTTGGAAATCCGTACGGCACTCCCGTGGGCCAATGTATAGGTACGTTATCCTTGAAGTTATTCATTGTAGATATTTCTGCTGCATACATTGTGTCAGCGTGGATAAACATGTGGCTGTTTTACTACGAGGAATTACGTTACGAAAATAGCGAGCTAGCAAGCATCATCGCAGCAAACGTCAGCTACTTGCTGCTAATGTTAGCCCACCTAACTTAGTCCTCTGTTATAAGTGTATACAACTGAATATGTTTAGACAATACAGTGCAATTCTCAAGGAAAATACAAGTAAATGGCATGGGCAGTGTTAGTGTCATGTCTCAAAGGGGCTTGCAGAGCCTTAGCCAAGTCGAAGCTCAATATGTCCTTAGATCCTTTTAAGCTTTGATTCTTGTGGTCAGCCTGGTTGGTTTTTAGTTTTAAACCTCGAAGCGTGAAGTGCTTGTTCGTCCTGCAGATGATGAGAGACTTGTGGCCTACCACATCCCGTTGGTGTGGTTGCATTTATCTTTGCATCTTGCTTGTTGTTTGCAAAACTCCGATAAATGATCTCTGACCCAGAAAAGTTGTCACCAAGGTTTTATATTGAGAGACAGAAAAGCACACATGCTTCTCATGTTTCTATAAGACATTTTCAGTTCCTAGCGACCGAAAGTAGCTTCTTTGTGCACTGAATAGAAGCAGTTTGGAGGAAAGAAGGTTTTAGGAGTTAGAGGGGCCTTTGAACTGTTGCCCACCACCCACCGGTCAGCTGCTTTGTGCCATGTCATCCAAGACGGCCCTCAGCTACCAACTGTGACCCTCCTCTCAGGCATTTCGCTCGACAGAGGTCCTTATAGGTCATGCTATGGGCTGTAGCAGCACATCTTAAATGTCCCCATCTCACAGAGACGGCTGTATCTCCAGTCTCATCTCTCCGGTCGAGCTGCCGCTGGAGCTGTACCGCCTGCTGTCTGTTCGGCTGGTACTGTAAACCACAGCTGACACAGGATCAGCTTACCTGAAACAATTAGAGAAAATCAATAGAACAGATGCTGAGGGAGGCATTGGAAGGAACTTAGTGTAAGTGACTGAGAAGATGGAGGGGTTAGGTTTTTTTTTTTCTCGTTCTCATGCTGCGGAAGTAATTTACCCTGATTGTTCTCCACTGCTGCACATCTTTTTCCTAGAGATAAACCTTATAATCAGATGATACTAGCACATTCTCAATGAGTGGTATTTGTAATGCAGTAATTCATTCACAGACTGCTCCAGTCATGAATGGATGGATAAAAGTACATTTAAGTGAACCGCCCCTGTTTTCAAAACCTTAGTTGGCATGTGTCCACAGACTGTTTTCCTTTCAGAATATCATGCAAGATTTAAAATTCTAAATTTAAGAAGTTCTTCCACTATTTGACCATCTAGAAAATCTGAATAATATTTTGTATGCCAAAGAGCTTGGTACATAAACAGAATCTGAAGCTATGTTGGCTATCTTATGCTTCTCTAGAGTCTTTAAAGGACAGCAACCTGCAGAGAGGGGCAGAGATTCATGGCTTTGTTGGCAGCGGATGGCACAGCCAGCCACTGCTAAAGCCATGTGATCGACTGGCTTCACTGGTGTGTCCATTCCCCGCACTGGGGCGACTGACACAACCCCGTGAATGAATGCTCTGAGCAGGCATTCACTTCATTAGCAGCAAGGCTCTGATTGTTCAGAGGCGTTCCAGCTCATTACACATGAAGAGATCAGATTTTTTTACTCTCCTCTGCACCTCCTGTTCTGCCCTGTCTTGACCACCTGAGAAGATTATACTGGATGTCCTAATGGCAGAAGCTTGTTAATGACTCCAATCGTATACATTATGTTCAGTCTAACACAGAAACACACAGCAGCTGCTCATCCTGAACTGTATTGTCTCTATGTCTTCAGATTTGTAGGTGAGAGTAAAGATGTATCCTCTCAGAAAAGGATGCCTGTCCCTCAGTGCTGGCTCAGTGTGTGACGAGTTGATTAGAGAGGGGAGATAGGGCATGAATAAGTCATGGCTGTCAGACTTGTCCAATGTTGAGCCTCCCAAAAGTAAGGCAGCCTGGCCCAGTGAGAGGCTGCTGGCCCGGGCATGACAGCCGGCTCGGGGCCCCTGGGCTTCAGGGAGAGGGGCTCCTCCTGTCCAAACTCAAGAATCGTCTAATGAGAATCTATTGACTGTCAGTCACAGGAACTTGGTCACAGCTCACTTCGGTGGAAAAGCTTTTTTCCTGTTCCGCTGTGAAATTCACCCCAGATGACTGCGATCCTGAAAGATCTCAGCTTTCACTGACATGATGGATGGATTTGGGCGACGAGAGAGGAAGGAAGAGACGGAGCGAGCAACGCAGCGATGAATGCCGTGCTCGTTCATCACTGTAGCTTCTCACAGTCTGGAGCACATTATCTCCTGGCTGTAGACACAATGCTTTTAAATGGTAGGGTGGTGTTTGAAAGCAACAGGGCTCAGGGGCTTCTGTTTTTCAGCGTTTATACCACGTAAGACTGAGTACATATAGCTGCATCAGACTCTTTCCTCTGAAATAGTCTAGGTTCGTTTAGTTAATTTACTATGCAGTTTGAGGTAGGGCTGCTCGATTATGGCAACAATCATAATCTCGATTATTTGGGTCAATAATTGTAATTGCGATTATTCATTGATTTTGAAAACATTCATTTATTGGAGAAAACAAATGTGAACAGCATGCAGTGTTTCCCACAGATCTGAAATATACTTGGGCGGGTGGTGGCAGCGGGCGGGGGTGCCCGGAAAAAAAAAAAAAAAAAAAGTTTTAACAACATGTTTATTTATTGACTTTTCATTCCTGTATAATCATTTTGCGCAAAAATGGCACTGTTTGTCAGAGCACTTCATCCTTCTGGGATTTCATGAAGAACAGCTCCAACGCCTGTGTGTATGGGAACACCTCTGGTGCTGGTCCATTAACTGCCAGTGTTTCCCACAGATCTGTTTCCCACATATCTGAAATAGCGGTAGTGGTGGCAGCGGGGGGTGGGGGGGTGGTGACGTGGTGACGTGCAACAACATTAACCTTTCTGTTGGTCGCTTGTTAGCAGACCCTTCACGCGATGGCAGAGCGAACAGGTACAGGCAGGGCCCTTAATGATAGCCCTATAGTTTAAATCTACTACCCACACATGAACATATGGAAATGGGTTACTATTTAAAAAAATAAATGTATTTAGGAACCTATCCATGTGATTTTTAGTTGGGGTCGACCTCAAATCCTCTATGGGGGTCCAGGGGCATGCCCCCCCGGTAAGATTTTATTTTTTATTTTGGAGTTAAATTCATCAATCTGGTGCATTTTGAGGGGAAAATATAGAGACTAGATCTATGGAAACACCTATATTAAACAGAACTGTATACATTTCAATAATCATAAAATCATGGCCATAACCAATAACATACCATTTCCAATATGAAAAAAACACTGAAACTTGTTTATTAATTTATTTTTGGTTCATTTATAGTTGTGAGTGTGTCTGTGCTCCTGAATCAGCCTCTCCTGTCTCCCTCCTCTCCCCCCTGCTCCTCTTTGAGGCAGCAGCAAAGAATAGTTTTCTCTCAACAAGTTTTAAAAGTGTATCTTACCTTTTTTCACCTTAATATGTGTTTACATAACTGGTGACTACCTCACCTGAGCTGAGCTTATCCCGAGCTTGAATGACACACAGAGACCAATCAAGGGCTTTGATTTATGATCTGTATGACAGTGGCCATGTCGGCAGGCCACATCATGTGGACAGCCAGTCACCCTGTGTGAGGCAGGCCACTTAACAAGCCAGAAGGAGGCGAGATCAGTGCAAGGGAGCGAGGGATCATTGTCCACAAGTTAATCGATCGCAGATGGCGTCGTGGTCACGGACGAACAAAAAAAAATATATAAAAAAAAAAATATAATATACCGTTAATATACCTGGACGGCCCGCCCAAGTATAGTCTATGTGTGGGAAACCCTGGCATGTTTTCAGTTTATTACCCTAAACTTTAAGTATAATTCAACTGGGAAAAAAAAATCGTTTTATTTTGATTATGTTGTTTTTGTAATCGTTGCAAGCCATAATCGTAATCGCGATTAAAATACGATTAATTGAGCAGCCCTAGTTTGAGGCATGGGAGCAACAGGTGGTGGATGTGTTTTTAAAGGTCTTATGGGTTTCTCTGAGATAACATTCATGTGAAAACTAAAATAGTTGTATTTGTCTGATTTATCTGAGCCCCACAATCCTTACCCAATATGTTATCCAAAACCCTTCTGACAGATTCATTTCCAATAAAGGTTATTAATGAATTATACTGTACACACCTTTAAAAGAAAAAACAACGACATAGTAAGCAAGCATGGTCCTCACAGTCCTGAGTAATTAAATGTTCAAATAAAAAACACCATACCCTGGAATTGTATTTGAAATGTAAGTTAGTAATGGATTGTTTTAGTTGTATAGTTATAATATACTTTTACAGAGAAGTACACATGGTTCAAAGCCAAGTTTATAGGGGCTTTAAAGTGTAGAAACCAAGGCTGCGGCCACACGAGGACGAAAACGGTCGTTTGCGTTACTGTTTAGTGTCATATAGACCGTTCGGCCACACGAGGACGACCGAATACGGCACTAAACGACTGAGGAAACGATAACGGGTCCCAAGGTGGATAGAACGGCATACGCAACGCTCTGGGGGGTCCAACGGCTCCGTGTGTACGCCCTATACGATCATTTTCTGATAATGATGCGGCAATAGCCCCGCCTCTCCCCACCTCTGCTGCTCACCCCCGCGTCAAAGTAAACTGCACACTGAATTCAGATTATTTATCTTTCTCTCGATATGGACCTAAACGCGAGTGAAGTCTAATCTGACAGGACGGAGACACGCAGCTCTGCTCACCTGCAGCTCCTCCCGCTGCAGCAAAACACACACTTCAAGTCAGATCATCACCCTTAGCTATTTTAATGACCTCTCAAACTCCCTAAACTAGTTATAAATATGTTTATTTTTCCTGTCGGCCGGGTCACTCATTACTGGATCAGCTGCTGCATGAGACAGACACTGACGCTGTCCGAAGAGAGGGAGGAAAAAGAGAGGCTCCGTGTATTTTATTATTATAATATATAGAGTCGTTATTCATTTGTTTTAAAGCTCAATAAATAACAAAGAAGATCTTTGACCGGCACTTTTATAATTTTGTCCGGAAGATTTAAACTTTAATACACGTTGACTGGCGAAAAACTCTGCCCGGTTCTCTCGGCCCCCACCGCGGAGAATAAACGGAAGGGCAACCATGACAACCATACTTCTTCGCTGCTTTTGTGGAGAAGTTACAGCGCCACGTACAGGCTCGGCATATGTACTGCAGCTTCTCCAGCGGTTGGAGCTAAACGCAGCGGTCTATCTGGATAACTATTGCGTGTGGACGGAAGCTTGTTTGCGTTAATCCTATGCGTTTAGCCGTTTTCGTCCTCGTGTGGCCGCAGCCCAAATGTCTGGCTGAATATAACTCATTGCATACAGAGACAGAAAAGTATGTCACTCCATGCTGATTTGCTTACACAACAGTTTTACTTCCAATGTTATGTAAACCATGGGTTGCTTTAATGCATTGACTTTAGCACAGACGACCCATAATGCAGTTTCATCAGGCAAACAGAGAACCTGGAAATAAAACATAGTACTAGCCACGATTATTAAGAAGTATTACAAAGACAAAACTAAAACAATCTACTGACGGTTGCATCTCTCCACTGAATGGTATCGTCTACATTTAAACGTGCATTATTTTGGTTTGTAATCGATGTTGTTCTTTTTAAAAAGCCCCCAGCTTCCTGTCTCACATGCAAATGACTTCTTCTTATGTGAACTACAGCATAGCGAAGACTATAATGAAGTAAAGTCAGGGCTCCTCATTTAATATAAGGGGCACCGGTACTCAAACACAAATGTAGAGGCACAGACAAAAATGAATGAGCACCGTTTATTTTTTAAATAAATAGTTGTTTCAATATTTTCTTTTGTGTTTCCTGCAGAGAGGGCCACAGATGGAGGCCTCCAGAACGAGGACTGGACCGTCAACATGGAGATCTGTGACATCATAAACGAGACGGACGAGGGGTGAGCTGTCGCGCTGTCTAGATTTTTATCATTGTTGGGTTATAATATGCTTTATCAACGTTATGTCGGACGAAAACGTCTGCTTCCTGAATTGGTCAGTTTGTCACACTGGCTCAATGAATAACAATTAATACAGTGACTGCTGTGCTTCACCAGCCGGCACCGTCCCACAGAAAGTCTTTGTTTTCTGTACGTGTCACTGACTGAAATAAGAAATGAATGAAATTCGGCTGTCAGTCTCCTGCCTTATGAGGGTGAATACAGTCGAGACTAAATGTAGTAACATGTGTATTTTTAGTACCTTTTTTAGGATATGATGTCAGTTTTCATTCATAAATCTGCATCTGCATCACTCATTTTAAATCAGACAATATCAGGTTTTGCATTGCAGCCTATTATTGTCATCTTAAATGTTAATAAAACACATAGTTGTTTGCCTATTTATTCACTTTCTTCCACCTCACCATTTAATGAGCTTCTGGTTGTGTTCCCTAGAGATAATGCTTCTATTTCAGCTACAGTTAAGCATTTTAATCAGCAGACTAAATACCATATCCAAGTTTTCTCGTCTCTAATAATTGTAAAAATCCATCTTTTTTATCATTCCCTCAGCCCTTTCCCTTTTTGTCCCTGCTTCTCACATTCTTCATGCCTACACACAACTCATTGTCGTACGTCCACACACACATCCACACAGAGTTTGATTCACAGAACACAGAACGCCTTGTCTCCAAGATGTTTCTGCGAGTTAGACATTGTCTGGTTCGCAGATTTAGCCTCGATGTTTGGGAAATTCCGCAACTGAAAATTCCTTACTTGGTGAGCACAATGTTGTCTTAACACGTGTGACCGGGTGCCGAAACAAAATATAACAAAACAGATGCTGCATCCAAAGCCGAAAAGAACCAACACAAGGCGACTGTACTGAGTCAGATTCACATTACAGTGCTGTTTAAGGGAGTTACATATCATTTTGTGCACTTTCTCCACCCATTTCGATCTTTTTCAGCTCCAACGCTCAACGAAGAGCCGCATGTAGCTCATAAAAGAGTCCATAAAAGCTTGACTGCAGTTTGAGGCAGAGAGCCAACCTGAAGTCAGCTTTGATCTGACCTTGGGAGAGAATAGATAGTCAATCAGAAAGAAAAGAGGGACACAGATGGCGTGACAGCACTTCTCTATCTTAGTCAAACAGATACGCTGACAGACTGACTGGCATCTGTTATTGTGGCACAGAAAATAATTGATTCCAACAAAGCCAAAGATGTTATGCCTACTCTCGGCTGGGGCGCTTCATCCAGCTGTGTCTTCTCTGCTGTTTCCCTCCAGGCCAAAAGACGCCATGCGGGCATTAAAGAAGAGACTTGGTGGCAACAAGAACTACAGAGAAGTGATGCTGGCGCTGACGGTGAGAACCTTTTACTTTGACATTGTGTTCATTGTAAAACTGGCATCAAACGCAACTGCTTTAGAAATGGAATGGCTTTGAACCTTGCAACATTTCCTGAGGTTTTTATTCTGAGGAAGCCGTGACCAAAGTTGCTTTTCACTGTGTAGGCCACATAAAAGGATTGTCCCCTGCGTAACACTTGACCTTTCCACAGATTGTGTTTTTTCTTGGTCATTTGATTTGACTGTTTCTCCTCCCCGGCCAAAGTTATGTTTATATTGCACATCTTTTCTTTGGTTTATAGCAGCCATTCCTTTTAAACCGTGTTCACATCTTTGATAGGTCATCTAGTTAAAATTCTCTCTGTGCGGTAAAAGCAACGTGACTTAGAAGTCTTTCTGTTTTCATCAGCCTCTCACAAATGTTCCCGTTTTCCGTTTCCTTTGCCCGGCTTCTGTCTGTGTTTCATCGTCTCCCTCTCTGCAGGCTTTGGAGACCTGTGTGAAGAACTGTGGTCACAGGTTTCATGTGCAGGTGGCCACCAGAGATTTCATCGACGGTGTGTTGGTCAAAGTCATATCCCCCAAAAACAATCCTCCAACCATCGTACAAGACAAAGTGCTGGCGCTCATACAGGTATTAAGGCTTTCTTGGTTACTGCCGTTTCATCATTATTACCACTTTTATGTTGCTATTTTCTTATACAAAGGTACAAAACAAGTGCACACAGGGTTCTGGTTATACTGACTTCTCCCTATGGCTCCATTCACAAATGTGGTGATGCAGGACATTTTGAAATCATGTTATTATGGTGTGATGGTAGATTAGTGGTTGAAGCCAAGTGGCTGCCGCATGTTCCACTTTCCAGATGTTGCAGACTGCAGCCTCCTGTCTTGTTACTAGAGGCCACCTCAGCCGGCAGGTGGTGTTCTCCGCCTCGCTGCTCTGTCCTCTGATTATTCATAGGGGTTTATGAAGGACACCCCACTTTAGACACCGTTTTCTGTTCTATTGTCCACATCAGAGAGTGTTTCTTTCTTAAACATGAATTATTCTTTTTTACGGAGGTTAGGCAAAAGGTATTATGATGGGTTTAAATGTAATGTTGTTAAAATAATTAAATTAATTCGGCTGTAATATATATTTTTTTAAATGACCTGTTTAGCTTCCTACACTAAGCTGCTTATAATACAGCATTTAATTACTAAAGAGTTTTTTTTTTCATAAAAGCAAATATCTATACAAAACATTTGTTTCCGTTACTATTTAAATAGCGTATTTTAATGCAAATGACCACTATCGATGACGAGAACAAAGTAAAAGGACTCTATTTAAAAAATGTTGGTTGTTTATGCTGACCTTGTGTTTGTATTTGTGTTTGTGTCAGTCCTGGGCTGATGCCTTCAGGAGCAGCCCTGATCTCACTGGTGTGGTCCACATTTACGAAGAGCTGAAGAGGAAAGGCATTGAGTTCCCGATGGCGGACCTGGATGCGTTGTCTCCCATCCACACACCGCAGAGAGTGAGAAAGAAACACACAGCACAAACACATCTGTATATTCACAAAGCAATATCTTATGGGGTATTTTTCTTCTTCCTCCAGGGAACCCCAGAGGTGGACCCAGCCATGATCAAGTACCTCACCCCGGTCTCTCCTGCCGCTGTGACCCCTTCCCCCATCCCGTCTCCTGCCCCCCCCCCCACACACACCTCCCACGTGCCGGGCCCAATCACAGCAACCCCTGACCAGGTGAGGCGCTTCGAGAAATGAAAATGTATCTTTTTGCTGCACTTGTTGCTGTATTGTGAAATGTGATTTATATCAGTGGCGAGCCTAAGATATTCTAAAAAATAATATTTGAAAACATAAAAAAACAAACATTCATTTTAAAAAAAAAATTTTAATATACTTTTTTTGGTACATTTTTCATTTGTTTTACCAAAATAACTTGATTTAATTGTATTTAAATTAACATTTCCAAATAAATAAATCCTTCGAATCTGCCTGTTCAGTTTCTGTTGGAATGTGAAGGGTTAAATGAAAGAAGCTCCTTTAGCCGTCTCTGCGAATTACTGTGAAGACGGGAGAGCTTGGTCCCTCTCTACATTCACAGAGGGCCAGCTATAGTAACTCAACGAGAGAGTAATGTCAAATGACAGTACAATTGACCATTCATATCTTCCCTCTAAATGGGTTGGCTTTATTTTCGCGGACTTTATGACAAGTTCCGCCCGCTGTGAGGTTTATTTATTTATATGTGTCCTTGGGCAAGACACTTCACCTGAACTTGCTCCTGTGGGTATTGTCCACAGTATCTGACCATTGCATGTATGATATATGTGTAATGTGTGTATATGTAAAAGCGCTTTGAGTCATTGAAAAAGCGCTATAATAAATGTAAGGAATTATTAATTATTATTACATGTGTATAGAGTGGTGCAGTGACGCGTCCTAAAACCCGGAAGTAAGCTGCGCTCAGGTTCCCTCGACACAAAAGCATTGGGATTTCTCCATAGGATTATTAGGGAAAATAGCTGGAAATAAGGTCTGTGGAACGAACCTGTTAGATAAATGCACGTTTTGTTCAGCCGGATAATATCCACATGTCTTCCCTACTTTTATTATTTTCGAATCATAAATCGAATCCATAGATTTATGATCGATAGATTTATGATTAGCATAAGTTCGTTCATGATGGCCACTGATTTATATAAATAGCCCTTTTCAAAGTCTGGCATTCAAAGGAGCTTTATTGAATTGAGAAGGACAAAGATTAAAGCAGACTACAAGAGTTTATCTGGATAACACTCCTTTGACAGCTTTGAGAACATATACACTGCTGATCCTGAATAATCCCTGAAAGTGTGAATGACCTTTGACCTTCTGTGCTCTCAGATCGCCCGGCTGCGCAGTGAGCTGGACGTAGTGAGAGGAAACACCAAAGTCATGTCGGAGATGCTCACTGAGATGGTGCCTGGGCAGGAAGACGCCTCAGACCTAGAACTGCTTCAGGTTAGAGGCAAATGAATATATTAAGAGGGTTTATTTTGACCAATGATGTGCCTGATGAGACTAAAATGCGGAATAAATCTGACTTTATGTGTTTTAATGTTTAATGTGGATTTCAAGAGGATGTGGTTTCAAAGCTTTTAAGAGCATGAAAGCGAATCTGAATCAGAAGACCGTTTAGAGGAAAGAAATCTGATATTTATGATTTATTTTCTTTATATGAAAGGGTCTGTTGGGACGTCATACTAGCATACCTACTCTAAATCAGAATCTAAAGTAATATAGGCTCATGCAAATATTTGATTATGAGTTCCCGCAGGAGTTCACTCCTAAAGATGTTAAAAGTAAAAAGCTTTCCGACTTGGCACTCCAGCTGTAAAGTGTTGTAATTGTTTGAAGCCAGCAGGGGGAGTAGTGTGTCTAATTTTCAGAGGAATTGCTCAAGTCACACACACTTTATTTATATTGAGCTGTTGTAAAATACCTGGAATTGGCAATTAACCAGTGGTAATGCAACTCATGCAGAGTGTAATCTCCTAAAGCCAAATCCACTCAGGTATTTGAGTCAGCTGCAAGGACCTGTATTGTATTGTTAAAGGTGGGGTAGGTAATTAACTTCAGAAACACTTTTTGTTATATTCCATGGAATGCTCTTAACGTCCCGATAGCAATGAATATATTAAATGCTTTGACAATAAATCCATAAAAAACCGTCATCTGTGGAAGCCGTAGCGCTGTAAAAAGCACGACCAATCATTTTAGCCGGCCCGGCTAAAGTAACTGGATGGCCTACCTGCCTGTCAGCCTTCCATCTGTGCACAATCTTATCTCGTGCCCTCATTGGTCATGTGCGCGTTCGTGTGTGTTGGAGGAGGGCTCTGTAAGGAAGTCTGAAGGAAGTGGCAGATTTTTTCCGACTGCGTACTTTCAGATTCTAGCGCACTCAAGCTGGTTTCGCCATTCTTACCAACCCTACCTTTAAGTGTTCCTTACTAATACAATCGCACACTCTTTACACAGTAGAGAACATTTTTTCTGACTTGCTCAATAATAGCTGCTTTGTAAAAAAACAGACAAAATGAGATCTATTTTTCAGTTAACCTTCACGGATTAAGACTGCTGTATAATGTCATATCAATCAATCAATCAATCAATCAATCAATCAATCAATCAATCAATCAATCACTTTATTAATCCCGCAAGGGGCAATTGGTTATGAGCAGTTTATGTCATGTCCACAGGCAGGAACCTGCAGGAAGAAAGCACACACCCGGGAGCCTGGATGTGGATCATTCCAATTGACACCATAAATAGTTCATAGCATCACAATAAATAAGTAAATAAATAATCAAATGTGTCTTTAGAGCGGGTAGAGCATATCTACGCCTTGATGGCAACAGATGAAATTCATCTGCAAGAACATGACCTGGAGAGGCCAGAATGCTCTCTGCTTTCCGCAGAATCTGCTGGTTACAAAAGGAGTTTAAGTCTCTCTGTTTCACTCCGATGACCTTAGAGCAGGTTTTAACAATGTTGTTCATAGTTATGTGTCTGAGAAAATCAGACTTGTTATGGTTCTCCGTCCTATTTTGATTTTCTTTCTATTCATTGATTTATCAATACATCTTTTCTATCGATGTTTCAATCTGTGTAGGAGCTGAACCGAACCTGCAGGGCGATGCAGCAGAGAGTCGTCGAGCTAATTTCACGCGTCTCTAACGAAGAAGTGACTGAGGAGCTGCTGCATGTCAACGACGACCTGAACAACATTTTCCTCCGATATGAGCGGTACGATCAATCAAACACTTGTTAGGGTGTCGGGACCAGAACTATGTTTATATTATCTCTGTTTTCAGTGTAATTGTAACCTCTCCAACAGATGTCTTTTGCAATGTGTAACACCTTGGTCCAATATGTTTAATTGATGAATAATGGATGCTCGTTGGTCCTCTATCGATGGTTTTAAAGAGGTGTCTCCAGCTGTGATTATCCCAAAGCTTACCAGTGAAAACTAAACATTCTGAGAAAAGACATGCCAAACAGACATTTTTCAAGCTCAAACACTTCAAAGTTGCAAAACATTCCTTTTTAAAAACATTCTGCAGCTTCAAACTGTTAAAATGTCATGAGGTGAAGATAAAAGATGTTTGAGCGGTTGAACTTCACAGAGCTCGTGGTAAAACATTGAAAGATGGGTGTGTTGCTCACAGGTACGAGAGGTACAGGTCTGGCAGAGCGGCACAGAACAACGGGGTGAGTACCATCAAAGAGAAGAAAGGATTTTCCCCAGATTCCCTCACGGATCACTGTTTTGTGTTCGCTTGTTGCATGTTTTTAATTCATCTGCATTTGCATCACCTGTGGTAGTTTTTCTAAAGATGCTTTGAGGGATGGTTCAAACTGATTTGCTTCACATAGCCATTTGTTGTGCTTGTTTTACCATTTGAGTATTTGGATTTATTATTACTTTTAAAAAAGCTTACACAACACTTTAGTGCAGTATTAATATGTAATCCTCGTGCATCGCTTTTTTTGCTTTATCAAACCTGGAAGAGCCGAGCAAAAGAAGTGTCGATCTGCTGTTTAGAGCGTGTATTCTCCAGGATCAGTGATTCACCAGAGGGTCGGGGCGTCTCTCGCCTCCTCCCACATAGTGCTTGTGTTTGCCTGCTGCTGATCTCTCTGTCTGTTTGTGGTGTGGCCAGCTGATGGAGGCAAGTACGATGCCAGCACCAGGTTCAATCCCAGCCAGTGTGCTGGAATGAATGTTAGCACGTCTGCTGGACTGCATGGAGCTAATGTTTAGACCAGTGTTTCTCAAACTATCTTCAATAATGTAACCATTTTTTCAATGGAAAACATTTTGTGGATTTAATGCCATATCACTTTGAATTTGAGTCGCATTGAACTCTTTCTTTTTGATCATTTACAATTTTGTGAGAAATATAAACGTATCTTTTTCTCTGTTTTGCTTTCGACAGTGAATCCATTTTCTGTCTGCCATTCAATATCAAAACTGGATTCCAGGTTGCATAAAGAATAGGAATATTGAGTGTAAAATGTGGTTTATCAAACTTATATAAACATTTTTATTTAACTATTTAAGTATATTTATTTATTTTTATGAACTTGCTGATACAAAAATACCCTTTTTTGAGAAACACTGGCATAGAGCAAACAGTAGCTCCGTGTGAAACCAGACTATACGTCCTTCCCTTTTCGCCCTGTGTATTCAACCCTCAGTATTGTATCAGTGCATAGCCCTCAATCCACACCCACTGACCCTCAGTGTTGTCTCAATTTGTGTAAATAGTCAATCCTGTAGGATGTCAGTAGTCTCTGTCTACAAAGGGTAATCGCAACGTAATCTAATTTCCTCAAAAAACTATATATAAATACATACAATAATATGTTTAATCTGTATATTGACATTGCTTATATCCATTCATAATTATTGACGGCCATCTCTCGTCTCCCTTCCACGCCCTGTTTCAGATGTTGAATGAAGCCACGGAGGACAACCTGATCGACCTGGGCCCGGGCTCCCCGGCTGTGGTCACACCCAGGATCATCAGCTCCAGCCCAACACCCCGCATCGCAGGGGCCACTGCCTCCCCCGCCCGTAACCCACCTACAGCCTCGCTAACATCTGCAGTAGCGAGTATCGGTTAGTATCGGTGTTTGTTTTCCTGTGTTGAAAAAAAGAGAATGTGTGCCAGCATAACATTTGCCACTGATGTTGAAATTTGGAGGCATAAACATACACAACCACAATTACTTTTTCTGTCCAACTATCATACGCTTACACACTCTCTCACCACAGTTGTAACATCGCTTCTCCCCACTCTCTGTAGACTTGGCATCGGAAAAGCAGCCGAGTGTAAAAAAGGCTAATCTGGCTGCTAATGGGAAATGAGCCTGGCGGCCACATAACACACACTCTTCCCTAGAAAGTGTCTGCATGCTATAGTACTCTGGTTAAAGCTTGGATATATTGCTCCTGAATCTTATTTCAAAACCCTCTAACTCTGCGTTCTCCTTCTTCCCCCCCTCTGTCCCTCTCCAGATGTGTCTTCAGACAGCGGGAGCCGGCCCCCCTCTTCTCTACCGGGCCACAACAAGGATGACTTTGACATGTTCGCCCAGACCAGGACCAGCTCTCTGGCTGATCAGCGCAAAAAGTAGGCCTCCATTTTATTTCGTTTCTGGGGCAGCTTAGATCCTCTCATGTTATTATTCAGCGATTTATTTATTTTCAATTAAAGGGATATTCATAACCACCTTTTAACATTTAAAACAAAATCCACCCATGGGTACTTTTTTGTTCTCTGATGTTCAATGTGCTGAAGTTTAAACATCTTATCTGCCCACTGTCTCTTAACCTGCTCCGACTACATTGACTCAAAAACCTCCAGGGTAGGGGTGTTTATCTCTATAAAAACGTGTTATTTCTTGCTTCAAATTGAACACACAGGTGGAGCAAATTGAAGCTAAATTAAGGGGCAAGAGAGACAAGTTTCCCAGTTGATAAGAATGCCGAAAAATGGGCTTGTCTCAACCATACTGCATTGGCTTATTGTCAATTTTGACTACTTTTACTCCTCAAACTGGGTCGTTCTGCCCCTTTTCTCCAGTCCTGGGTTTAGTTTGAGTTACTTAAGGTTGTTTTGGGGTTATTGGGGGCTAAGGTGTAATCCCTCTCCCCTCTGTCTTTCTGCACTGTACGTCCTAATAAGGGCAATATGGCAACACATATTATAAGTATTTTCTTTTTTACTACCTACCCATCTTAACTATGTTTTTTATGTTTTGGCACACAGTGTAAAGTACGAGGACCCTCAGGCTCTGGGCGGCCTTGCCTCAGCTCTGGATGTGAGACAGCAGAATGCAGGGGGGGTGAGTACGCTGATGCATGTCGTTTATTACAGCTTTCACCCATATTTGAAGTGTGGGTGTTGTTTACATGGCTGACGGTGAGCCTTTCCCGATCCACTCTGTCCTCGGCCCTCGGGCACTCCCTGCATGTGATGGTCTGTGATACTTTGTGTTCTGCAGTGACATTCGTCCTGTGTGCAGTGATCCTATATGTAAATATAAGTGAGCGACGGAAAATATTATTTAAATATGACTTCCAGCGTTAATTACCTCGTGACTGAATACACCATACTTTGGATTTCTGTCGTCTTTCTTCCTGTCCGAGCACACACTGCAATATATTTGTATTGTTATCGCCATGTAAACAGACGGCTCTGAAATATGAACTGCAATACACTCACACAGACACAAACAAGCGCACACACACAGTGGGGATTGCGCATTCCTCTTTTAGTTACTTTAGTTACTTTACATTGAGCTTTTCCTTGAGGGAGTTCAAAGTCTCGTTTCCCCTTTTTTATTTTCCTCATTTTCATCTTTATGGAATGATCCTTTCCTCGTCTTTTTTTACGTTCTCCTCTCCTTCTCTGCCACTTTGAAATGAAAGCTGTCTCTTGCACATTTGACCTCTCCTCTGTCTCTCTCTGCACTGTGAGCTCCGCTGTTGTGGGGCTTGCTACCTTTCTTCTCTTGTGTAAGGTGTTGTTCTGTTGTTGATTCAGCTGAGGGTAGAAGGGGATGATAACCCAGCAGATCAGGAGCTGCCCATAGACAGCTGGCTTATTACCCAAGGAATGGTGAGGACTCCATCCTCAGTGTGTCCTCCTTCCCCCCCCCCCCCCCCCTCGTGTCATCCATCACCCCTGCTCCATAACCCGCATGAGCTGCTCTTATTTCTAGCCTCATCTCACTGCTCTGTCCTGGAATGCTCATACCAGCCATACCAGAAAGAATATCCTCCTAAGAATCTCTATGACAAGTTCAGATGGTTAGTGTTTTTCTATGGTAGGGCAATATATGAAATCCTTTATTTGTCCCTTGCCATTTACATGATTACAACAGCAGATGAAGTGAGAAAAGAATTACACAATAAGTAAAAAATGAAAAACAATATGACGATTAATAATCACCACCTATTTGGAGAAATAGACACCACTACTGTGGCAACATATTATGGCCACCTAATAATAATCAATATCAGTTTACGTGTTCACTTTTAAGGATATTTGTTCAGCTTTACCGTGCCACGAGACATCTATTTGTGACTAGGAACTAAAGCCATACTCAATGCTCTGTTCAAATCCACCAGACTCCTTTTAATAAAAACAACAATTTGACCTCGCGGGAAATATTCAAAATGTAGCAGACACTTAAAAACAGACCATACTCAAGTGGCTGAAGTGTGTTTTTCCTGCCGTCTCCCTATACAGAAGTACACTGCTTAACTTCCCTGTCTGATTCTCCAAACTGGACGCGTGACGATGACGTCTATACTGAATGTAAAACCCCATTTCAAACAATCTGAACTATCCCTTTAAGAGATTAACGATGTCTCCTTTAGTGCTGATTATGATTCACTGTTTGCATTAGGGAGCTACTTATTTCACATCTGTTTTATTAGTTGAATATGGCTATTGCAGGCAATCTTTCTAAATCAATCAACAGGCTTTTTCTATTGCGACATTTTGCACGATTTTGGACTCTATTGACATTAAACACTACACCCACAATTGATGCTTCCTCCTTTTAATGCCGCCCCTCTATGGTTTGGTTAATGAGCCTGATGGGTCACCAGGAACTGCCCTCACCTAGATTCATCCCTTCACACTCACGTACTAAAACAGCAGGGAAGTACAGATACTACTGCTACACAGCAAGTTGAATCATTACGATCCCAAACAAGTTAGCAAAGGGATGTGTCTTGCTGTGTTTTGAGGGTATTTGTCAGTTGTCTTCTAACTGTCTCTGGATTCTAGATAATGCAATAGATCAGGGGTGTCAAACTCAAGGCCCGGGGGCCAAATCCGGCCCGCGACTTCATTTTCTGTGGCCCCATAAGAGCTTGCAAAAAACACAATATGTTTATTATAGGGTTACATTCTACTTTCTCAGAATTTGTCTTTTTTTCCAAAATATGCCTTTTTTCTTAGAATTTGACTTTTTTCTCAGATTTAGATTTTTTTTCTCAAAATATTACTTTTTTTTGTTTCAGAATTTGGCTTTTCTTTTTAAATCATTTTGTGACATTCTCACTCAAGAGACTTGCAATTATTTGCCCCAGACTTCTATTTTCAGACGTAGTTAATTATGAAGTTGTTACCCTATCCGATAATAATCCAATGCAGAGGCAATAATGTAATAATACATTTATTTTATATATATTAAATATTTGTATGTATTTTGATATAGGCTTTAAAGTTACAACTGGCCCTTTGAGTGCAGCCATAATGCGAATGTGGCCCGTGATGAAATTGAGTTTGACACCCCTGCACTAGATATAGCTAACAAGAACCTCACACGTCTCATCTTAACCATAAACACATGAAGTAGCTAACAAGTGAATCACTAGTTGTAACACTGTAACAATGGAGTAGCTGTTATGACTGTATATTTGCCTAAAAAAATATTACACTTTGAACTTCTAGCAGTGTCGTTTTTGTGATTTCCACACACCTTTCTACAGCTTTTAATCCCCTGCATGTATTTTTATTTATTATTTCTCATGGATGACTTTCACTGCCCCACTGCCTTGGCTTTTTATTCTGAAACGCTCCTTCATTGCGTAAACTCTGTCTCAAGAGGAAACGCCACCTGTGTTTTTGTAGTCTTTCACCGGGTCAAAGGAAAGCGGTTTTTTCTTTTATTCAACTTTGATATCAGGTCGATGTCACATGTGGACTTTGACTTCAACGCATAGGCAGTGAAAGGATGTGGAAGACTTTTGAGTATTGTGTGAACAAAAAGCATACAAGTAGCTTTCCCACATGTATGGACTTTTGCTTAAGCCACTTTTAAAATGTCCTATTTTTTCAAGCACACAATGCATCACACTTTTCCAGCAGTCTTTATTCACTGTCTGATCATTTGGTGCACACCCACACCGTACACCCTGACATGGCTTCATCACGTCATCACAGTTACTTCATGCAATGCAGCGTGTGTGTGTATGTGTGTGTGTGTGTGCCGTGGGATTACCCTGCCTCTCGACAGTCCCTGTGCTTTAAGCTTTCCCCATCCAATCAATCTCCTAATCACGTTCAAGTGATTCGCTGATTAACTAATGATGTGGAAAAATTAACACTGCTGTGTGACATCAGTCGGCAGCTGTTAAGCCATGTCAGCATCATGAAACTAATGAGAGCAAAACACAACCTGGAAACTCCTGTTCTCAGTGAAGACAGCTGAGTGGCAGGTTGTTGCTCATGGTAAAACAATGCGAGCACAGACTTGAGAGGGGCTGAGTGTCTTTTCAGCTATTTCTTTTTATCTCATTTTGAGTTTGATCATCTTCTTCCTTTGGTGATTCCAATTCTTGTTATTTTTTTGTGTTCCAATTGTCTTTTTGGGTGTCTTTCTGTTGTGTGGCTTTGGTGCTGCCCGTTGGTTTGTCCATGGCTTTGCTCCATAGATCCCAGTACCGCAGTCCTCTGTCATGGATGACATAGAGGAGTGGCTCTGTGCTGACGTGGTGAGATTTCTTTAAGTTGATTTATACGTTGCCCCTTCTTTTTCTCTCTCTTCTGTTCTCGGTTTTATTTTTCTTGGAGAGCACATTTCATCTCACATCACTGTCTACATTTGACTTTAGTTTCCTTTCACTTGGCATCCTTTCATTCACTGTAATCTAATGTACTTTAACCAATGCTGAATAACAGTTTATCGTGAGGTTGACTGCTAACATAGTGCTAACAATAGGCAAGTGATAAAGGCTGCTATGAGCTTTGTAAACGTGGAGGTTTTGGAGTTGGGTGTAAGGAGGCTACTGGTTGTCGTTGCCTGAGTGGAAGTGTGGAAGAATGCATGATCGACGGACCCCTCATAAGCGACTTCGTATGGATTTGTGTGAACTTGCATCTGACTTGTATGTTACTTCTTGTGTACCAGAGAGCCTGCTGTGTTGCTGACTGAACACAAAGGTTTATCACTGTCTCCTAAAACAAAGAAAACTCCATTCATAAAACCAAAATGTGCACATTATCTAACGGTGTTTTTCTCTTCTCACTAGAAAGGGGATGCTGCTGAGGAAGGGGTGACCAGTGAAGGTATAGAATCACGATTGCGTATATTCAATGAACTCCTACATGTGTGAAATTGTGTGAATTCCCCCTTTTTTATGAATGTGTTTCTTTCAGAATTCGACAAGTTCCTGGAGGAGCGAGCAATAGCTTCGGACTCCCTGCCGTCTCCCCCGGGAGCTCACCCTGCTCGTGCCGCTGATGGCTCCCACAAGAAGGCCGAGCGGACGGAGGACGCCCTCTTTGCCTTGTAGACTGTAGACCCTGGATCTCTCTCCGGTGGCATCTAAAGGTCTTCGTCCTAAATGATCCCTCCGAAACAGTCCCTCCTGTCCCATTTCATCGCTAACTGGCAGTGGGGTAGCAAGCTATCTCCAGCTCCTTGTCATTCTCTTGCCACGGTGTTGCTCTAACATGCAGAGATGTTTACTGTGCAGCACAACTGTTTTGCGCTTTACTATATATGGATGTATTAATCTGTTACTGTGAGATGTATTACTCGCGGCCCTGCATCTCATTTGTAACACTCCACCAAAGGAAGACCACCTAACTGGTCAGATGTGGTTTTTAAATGTGGTATATTACTGCGAAATGAATGGGAAGGTTCACAGTAGGTCCATGAATTGAGTCAGTATGGAAGCATACAATCGGGATTATATTATGTTGCTTCACTACATTCAGCTAATTGCTAATGTATGCATTTATTGTTTTAAAGATGTGTTCTATGACGTACTACTAGCGCTGTGGTTATGGTTGATCCAGGCATTTTCTTTTCTCTGCAAATACTCCAGTTAGAGCTTTAGTAACGCTTTTAACACTGGATGTGTGGACGGCAACATGTGGTAATATTAACTGAAGCAGTATGGACAAAAAATGTATGTAAGCAGGCTGAATTTAACAAGGGATATAATAGCTAAACTATATATATATATATAGCTACTCTTGATAAGTGTATGCCAGCATTCCTCTAACCAAAGGGAATACAAAACTAAAAATCTAAAAAGCACCAGTTAGGATTCTCTGTTATGTAATTTAAATGGCTATCGGGATGGTCGTGCCCCATTAAGTATTTAAGCTACGATAAATTAGTTGGCTGCTTTTGAACGATTACAACATTTTTTTTTAGCCATTCCAAAGAATAGTAAGACTTTAATGAACAACTAGCTCTGAAATGAACCTGTAGAACAGTAATCATGTTCATGTGTTGTAGAGGTTAAGGGATCACGAACAGTTATTTCCCCTACTATATTAATGTCTGCACTTTGAAGCAAAAACTGTATTTTGTCCTTTTGTGTTTACGAGATGGTTACTATTTTTCAATGCGATGGTAAAAGGTCTTAAGATTGACTTCGTCTTGCACATAACTTTTGTATCTGTAATCGTAGCGCTGTTCACACAGAAGTGGATTGATGGAGGGTTCAATTAATGATTACAAGAACGTGTAAGAATAGTAATAATGAGCAATGATGGACGGAATATGGCATCTCAATTAGCAGCATAGCTTTGTGGTGGCGCCATAATCAACTCACATACAAAATGTATAGCTTACAATATTGCACTACTGTAAAGTGTGTATCCGTATAGAAAGAGCTTAATTTACCCTAAACTATGTAATCTATATACCTCATAATATAGCAATTTTAGTTATAACACATGTATTGGCTTATGGATCGTATCCAGAGAGGTTTGTGTCATTTCATCCCCTGATTGTATTTTTTGTAGTTCATGTAAAACATGTTTAGGTCGTTTATCATGTATTTATTTGTGGTTGAGGCTGAAGAGGGCAGCAAACAAACACAATACTTTCTTTGATTTGTGCAGGCAAAGGCACACTTATTCTTGGTTTATTTTCATTCAGCATTATTCATCGGCTCTTGTTGTAGCTGCTGCCAAGCATGCCTGATTTCAGCAAAGTATCTCTGACAGGAGTTTGTCTGTGTTGAACTTAAGATCACACTTTGATGCAAAAAGCGATCCTGTTGTCATTCCAATGTTTGCTGAGGCTCTGGTTTGTTTTACTGATGCACTGCACTTGAAAACTTGAACGATTTTATTCCTTTGATCATTAAAGACCAAAAGCTTTCTTAAAAAGGGCATCCCGCATTTTTATGAAGCTTAATTCATACATTACTTGTCAGTATAGAGGGAAACATTCCTGATTTCTTATACGTTGTTAACATAATTGCAATGGTGACATTGTATAATTCTGTGTCTGCATAATCGTTATGTTAAATATTGACATGTATTTTAGTTGAGTAAGATTAATGATTTTTGAGCTTTAACTTTTTGTTTAATGCATGTGGTTATACAGGTTTAATATGGTTGCCAGGTAACTGAGATAATAGCGTTACATTTACAATCAACCATTGTGTTCACTTTAAAACAACCTTCTACAATTGCAGGCTGAACAAAGTAATATTAAAAATGTAACATGAGATCCTTTAAAAGGGAACTTGAGTATTTTTCAGTTTGTGTGTTTAGTATCTCTTGATCTGTAACGGATTGTTTTGTGTAACTTGCTTTTATGAAGCTTGAGTCCTGACTGCAACATATATTCCTCTGATTTTTGGCTATCTCAAAATGGTTACTGAATGTCTTTTAATACCGATGAAGCCGATCAATCAGCTGATGTTTGTGGACTTGGAAGAGAGGCTAGTTTTGTTTCCATGCCAGTGTGGCTGTGCTGTCTGCTGCCATTACTAACGGTCAGATTTAGTTTGACCTAATGCACGTATGTAACTGCCCAATAAAACACTAGCACTGTGTGACCGCTACCTCACAACTGTTTGTGGTTATTTTACAGTAAAAGGTTGCATTTCAAACATTTTCTCCTTTTCCTACTTCCTCACACACATGATGATGCAACCCAACCGTAATCTTGCACTGTACTGACCATTCATTGTCACATGAGCCTCCCCACCACCCCCCCCACATGTTGGTTCATGTACATAAGATCCACTCTGTTCAAATAGAATAGCAATAACTTACTTTTGCCTACCCTGTTTACATTAATGGTTTGTTACAATTCTCATTAGATTTACTGAAAATGACAAAGACAAAACTAAAAATGAATTGTAATTTTACACAAAAGTCCCCCTATATCATATTTTCTAGTGTTTTGCCTTCATTTTTATATTTGTTAATCACCTACCTTTCTAATTTACAAAAAATATATTCAGTGTATTACACATTAATTTACCTTTTAAAACAATCTCACAAATTAACTCCTGTTATTACGTCTCGTTTCTCATTTGTTCAAATGTTTGTTTTGGTAAACATGTAAATTCCTTTCATTTCGCATTGACTGAAGTTTCTCGATCCAGTCTGGAAGCAACTTCATATTGAATGTTTACGTTCATTTGCAAGAACACAACATCTCTATATGTGGTAGCATGTGAGTTATTTAATAATATGTTGGTGGTTGATATTAATCATCTGTTTAAAACTCTTAAATCTCTACTATAGCAAAACAATTGAATTAGTAATTGCTTTGTATATATTTCACCAAACATACACTATGAATGGACTTCTAGCAAAGTGGCAGATTTCCCAAATCAAGTGAATAAGACATGCGCCTTTACACAAACACACCCATCAACCAGGGGGGTATACTGCGAAGCAGGATTTTCGCTTAGCCGGCTAAATTCAGGGAAAACTCCGGCTTTCCGGTCATCCGAAGCTGGTTCTCTTTTTAGCAGGCTAGATCTCCATGGTAATATATGCTAAGCAGCTAACCTGGTCGGGAGCAGGTTAGGTTGCAGGCTAAGAGCTCAACTCAGTGAAAGCACCGCCTGCTGACCAATCAGAGCTCAGTGTGCGGAGTTTAAAGCGATCAAGTCATAGTACAGGAGAAAGGAAATACAGAAAAACTGCCGTCGCAGGAAAGACGGCCGGCAAAAATCACCGACTGTGTGAACGTGAACATGAATAGAATATCACCTCCATCTTCAGAGCAATCTGACTATTATAACATTAGCGTTAAGAAAGCTTACTTAAATATCGGCCACAACATAAGTAACCGGATCAGAGTACATTAAGTACAGTCCGCGGCATATCACTTCATAATGTATCATATATCTCCTTATCTGAGTCAGCTGAGCCGTATCTGGCCGTGCAACACTCACAGTGTCACATACTGTATGCAGAAGTATTATTTTAAGCAACACATAAGTTGACGAAACACTCGAGACAAATGTAATTCAAGTCAGATCGTGTTTTAGACGGGGCAGTGATATCATAAACCTGTTAATGTACGCATTCAAACACTTTTTCTTTTTCCAGCTGTATTCACCTTGCAGGTGCAGCTATGTGGCTTTTATCCTGGATAAAGTGTTTAAGTCATGGATGTTTAAAGTTTAACTTCTTCATTTTTGACTAGTATTAAAGTTCACTTTTCATTCAGGAAGTATGACGCTGTGTTGTCAGTACGCTTCTCCATGTTTGTGATTGGTCGAATGCTCCAAATACCACCCCTTTCATGTGAACGCGCACCTAACTAGATAGGACACGGCTGGCGATCCACTTGATAACCAGCGTCGTAGTACAGTTTAGCGAGAGCGCGTATGTTTTGGATTAGGCCAACCGGCTAACTCAAACATATCCAGGTTAGGTTGAACCAGGTTCGTAGTATAGGCCCCAGGCTGACAGGCTTTTAACATCCCGTCACTGACAACAACTTTGCAGTGCTACTCTAGGTCACTGACCTATTTCCCCACTATGCTTTTGTGGTGTCCCCCTTTTGTTTTCAGTGTTTTCACATCATAGCTTTAATTTAGCTGATGATCTATAAATGAAGTGTGCCTTGCCATTTATTTACATTTTTAATAATATGTGCTTGTTGTTTACTTGAAGTGTTCATTTGCAAAGACAAATTTGAAGTTTATCTGTACACTGAATTATTGGATTTGGTATTTCATATATATTTCTTCAGGTTATTTCCCCTGCTGCTAAAATAGAAACACATGATGTAATCACTTACCCAGATATGTGATGTCAGATCACCCCACTCGGCTCCTGAGCTTCTCATTGGTCGGTTTCACTGGCTCCACATGAAGAGCCGCTGGTGTGAGTCAAACACACTTGCTTTCAGTAGCTCACGCCTGCTTGGCTCTCATTGGCTGTTAGGGTCAAGCCCACCTAAAACCAAACAAATCCATGCTGTTTCCCTGAAAATACACAGGGTGCTTGATTTTATATAAAACACATGAAATGTAAACAGAGTAGATAACAATGTTATAATACTTTTACAATAGATATATTTAGGTATTCTGGAGCCAGTATACCAGTGTGTTGTACTATAACATGCTTATTGATAGGTTAATTTACCCACGCAAGTACTGTTTACACTTTGGACAAAATTGTCCTTTACAATAGTCTCTCCATTATCCAATACGTTATACTTCTATTCCATTGCATCTCAGAGGGAAACAGTGTTAGTTTTACTTCAGTAACATTTTGAATCTTGACTTTGACTTGTATATCATTTTTTTTGGATTGTGGCATTTCTATTTTACTAGAGTAATATGTCTTGAATCAATAGTATTTCTTCCCTCGCTGCATGAGCTCCACATGCTGCTGTCACCTTCAGTCAAATAATCAAAACAACCCTGAGAAACAGGAGACGTGGGAATCTGGTACTCGGGCAGTGATTGGCTGTCGCGCCTGTCAATCACGATCGGGGTGGGTTCTCCAGGCTGCCTCTGTAAGCATGTTAGTACTGAATGAGCTCCAGTGTTTGGCTTTGGTTTGACAAGTTTCCCTGCATGATCATGGGGGTAGGAGTGAGCAGTTAGTTGACACACAATAAAAAAGTTGCAGCTCACGTTGTTTCAGGTAGACTCTGGATCAGACGTTTTGGCAAATGTAGGGACGTGACAAGTGTTTCTTCTCTGAGCGATTCTACAGCCAGTCAAGTCTACATTGGAGCCACACACTAGAGTAAAGATGAACAGCATGTCTTTTGACGATCCTTCGTTGGATAACTTGGATCCAACTCTATCGCTTCATGACCCGAATGATATTGACACGGCTCTCCTAAGCGACATTGATGGTAAGAAACGTGACAGTGTGTGTGCTAGCTAATCCAGTCGTGTTAAGGTTTGCAGCTAAACCAACAACACTGCTTATAAATTAACCTTCTGCATGCTATGTGTGTTTTGTTGGCTTGCATCATGTGTTTTACTCCTAATATGTAATATACATCTCATGCATACGAATTTAAAGCCCTAACAGTGGTTATTAAATGTTTCAGTTCACAACGTAGCTTTTATCATTAGCTAGACTAGCTTCTATTCAGCTAACTCATTTATTTAGAGGCTTGCTTCGGTTCTGAGGTGAAAGGCGGTCTTGTTTACATTGTTCTCTTGTACTATCGGAACGAATGCTATCGTACAATCTTTCTAACATAAAATATGAGAGGGTATTCTAATGCTAGTCGGTGAGGCTAACGTGCAGCTAGGTGGTCGTGCGCCCCGCCCCCAACTCCACAGACAGGGGTTACTGCCGTTCATTCCTCCTTCATGGGTTCACACCGCCTCGGTTGACCGACTTTACACATGATATGTAGAAAATGTGTCTTAAAAGTATTATTCTTACAATATGCTCCAATGAAACATTTCGTATTCCTGTTTAAACACGTGCTTATTTACGTTTGTAGTAATATCTTTCAACATTTTCAACTAGTAAAAATCTTAATATCAATTGCTTATTATGTGTGTCATAGTGATATTCACATTACTCGTTTATTATTTTTTTATATTGAAAACTAGTGCCAATCTTAATTAATTAAACTGTTTATGAATGTGTAATGGTGATATTCTTCTTACACGTTTATTTATTTTTTTATATTGAAAGCTAGTGCAAATCTTAATAAATGCAACTGTTTATGTATGTGTCATAACGGTATTCAGATCACTCGTTTGATGTTATTTTCAAGAAACCATTGTTCAATTAGCCATTATAATATTGTTTTCCTTGGGATTTTCCAGATATCCAGATGTTATTGTTAAAAGTTATTTGTGAAAGCAACACTGCGTAAACTCTACTCGGGAAAGCACATCCTGCAGACCTACTCGTCACCTTCCTAAATTTGACCGACAGTAACCCTGTGTGATTTTGCTCGATGGTAACCTCGCGCGCAGCCACAGACAGCGCTCGCTCTTTTCCCTGTCTTGGGCTGATCGGCATAGCAAGTCCCTGAGACGCGCTCTGATTGGACAAGAGCGATCACCTCATACAAAACAGTGCACTGTAATTCCAGAGAGCTGCGTTTCACTGCTATGGTTTCACTGCAGATACCACATACACGCAGTTTTTATTTTTCAGCTATGTGTGCCACTTCATCAGATCAAATTGGGAGATTATAAAATAGTTGGTTAATTTTGCATCTTTCTAGAGCAGGGGTCTCCAACCTTTCTTCATCTTAGAGCTACTTTGAAAAAATGAAAGTGGCCAAGAGCTACTTGCATCACATCACTTACATTTATTCACATAGCACTCATCAGTTGAATTAAGCTATACTTTTGTACACGTGTGAAATTGCAATACCTAAAGCTTATCACAAATCTTAACTTCACATCAAGGTCCAAGAAAACGAAAATGTCTCACATATTATTATGGCCCACATAGTAAGTAAGTCACTGAACATTCACATGTCCTTAATCACCACCTGACAAGCATCGTATACAGTTAGTGAGATGAATGGCACTGCTGGAGTCCACCACACAGGTGTATGCTGGAGTGTACCCACTTAGGTTCACTCTAATAGAGTCATTTACATGTTCATCAGTCAGTCTTGTTCTGTATTTAGATTTCATGACATTCATGCCAGAAAAAGCTGCTTCACAAAAGTCTGTAGAACAGAACCAAATAAAGCAGACGTGTTCAGTGCTGCTTGGTGAATGTTCTTATAGTTTTCTGGGTCTTCAAGGCTCCAGACATGTTGTGAGTTTTGCTGAGACTTAAACTGAACATGATTTTGGAGATTTATAACCTCCATCTCCACAGGATTGACACTGACCAGTTCAGCCTTCTTTTTCATCTTCTTCTTCATCTTGACATGAAATTATAAACCATAATAAACCAAGTGTATAGGTCTAGCATCCCTATATCTGTGTGTGAAATTGTTCCATCCTCAAAAACAAAAAACTAATACTTCTGCGGTCTAGCTGCAGCTTCTAGCTACGGTCTTCTGTTAAAAAAAGGACACTGAAGGTCCTGAATGTGGCATCACACACATGACTTGAGTCTGAACCATAGACTGTATATATAAACACAGCAGACAGCATTATGAAAACAAAAATAGTGCATGTGGGTGCACACTCACATTCTCTGTCTTACTGTTACATTAATCCCATGAATGTATGAGACTAAGTTAGCTTCATCATTCATATCTCAATCAGTGATTAAGTGAATAATAAAGTTTCTATCGGGTCACTGTCAGCCTGTCACTCATTATTTTCAGGGAGGGGGCGGGGTTTGGAGGAACGGAGAGGAGACGGTGATCGCGGAAGCTTATTTCCTCCTGCCTTCACAAACTTCACACAAGTATTTATCAACTGAAAATAGCAAGAGGACATCCATACTCTGCAATCCAAGACTTGATTAAATCCACCAAAAACCTGACATGACGATAACGAGTGTTTTTCAAAAAACACAAATCCCTCCCTGTGTGTGTGCCGCAGCGACACGGGCCTGATTCAGAGCGGGTCATTCTGCTGTTGGTTCTGGACTGGTGTTGCTGGAGAAAGCAGACTGGTCTGTGTGTGGTGTCGCTGTGCCGCTGTCACGTCTGTTCATTGATCACTGGACCAATTTGATATTCGTGTGACAGAAACAATTCTAAAATAAAAAAACGTTATTGTCCAGCCGCGGCCGAAAAATCAAGAAGCAACCTTACTACGCTATAATCGATAATCGAGCGGCGAGCTACTGAAAAGCTGCCCGCGAGCTACCGGTAGCTCGCGATCGACGTGTTGGAGAGCCCTGTTCTAGAGTAATACATCTAACAGTGCCTTGAATTCACCTTGAAGATTATTACAGTTTGAACCATTGTTATTCAAGTTCATTACTCAATATAGGAAAAATACCTTATGGGTAATTTAAAGATATCTAATGTTCATATGTTCAAGACCAAAATCATGTTACTTTCACAACTCTTTTTTCACAATACATGAGTGTTTTCTGCTCGTCTTTTGTACTGCCTTCACCCATAACTGCAGCAATATAATAATAGTATGACTGCACAGGGGTTGAAATCTGTTACTTGGGTGGTCTTTTGTGCACAGTTTTGTTATGTTTTTACTCTGTATGTCAGCATTTATTATTTGTAATTGATGCTTGCATTATTTTTTTTTTATACAGTGATTAAATCATTTTGAAAATGTACTATTTTATTCTGTAGCTTTCTTATGAGGGCTCTCTCCCTTTCTTATATAGTTAATACTGTAAACATGTATGTAAATATTGGTTTAGAACCAATTGCAACTGAAACATATTGCAAGTCAGTGGCAGTGTTGATAGTTGTGAATTTACCTCTCTCTTCAGACATGCTACAGCTCATCAACAACCAGGACATGGAGTTTGGAGGACTGTTTGATAACCCCCCATACACAGTGCCCCTTCCCACCCAAGAGCTTCCTGGATTGAGTCTAGTCCAGTCTATCATCTTACCTTCCCCTCCAACCACCACCACCACTTCTGTACCTCCACCTCCACCTTCCTCCTCCATCCTAAGCAGTAGCCCCCACCTGGATGCACTCCTGGGCCCTCCCATCATCCGCAGCTCCTCCACCCCAGACAAGGCCTTCCAGCCTCCCACCTTTCAGCTGTCCCCCCTGGCCAAGGTACCCAACTCCACACAAAGGCTTCAGCCGGCCTCCCCCCCACAGGCCCAGGCCCTCAGACAGCCCCAGGTGGAGCAGCCACAACCCATTCTCAGCCCGTCGGCCCCGGCAAAGGCAGCTTCACCTCATGGATCACCAACACCAAACCCAGCTTTCACCTCCACGCCTCAGGCCATCTTCACTGCGCCAGCCCCGACATCTCCTCCTCCGCCCCAGCCCCTGCCTCAGCTTCAGCCCCAGCAACAGGCACTTCATATCCAGCCTCAGTCCCAACAGATCCTGATCAACTACAGCACCGTGAACAGCTACACAAGTAAGCACTCTTTAATCATCATAAGGGTTTATTGCAGTGCTAAGAGGAGCTTCTATTTCGTTATGGACATTTTTAGGACCTACTTGGATCAGCAGTTTCAGTTTTTGGACAATGCTTAATTTTTTGGTTTTTAGCTTTTGCATGTGGTGCAATTTATAAATGTAAAGTCAAGACATTTTCCAAAATAATCATAAATGACACCCTAATGTAACCTCACTGCCCAGCAAAGTGTATTGCATTTATAATGGTCACGAGGTCACTCAACCTTAACTGAATCTATCCAATTCCTAATCTTATAGACTTTGCTCTGCGGTGTGACAGTCTGCGAGCTAAATAAAAATGCTTTGTAGTCAAATAAACATTATTTTTATAATGTCTTGGATGCAATAAATGTTTATTACTATTTTTTAAAACTCCACGTTTGTCTTACTGACAGGTGATTGTAAATTCCAACCCAGATAGATCTGATAAGAAACAAAAGATTACACACTGAATGCTGCTGACACTTACTTCCAGTGGGATGGTATTTCACCTATTGACAGAGAAACCCAGGATAATAATGTTGTGTCAAATGTAATAGTTTCATTTAAAACCAATAATAACTAGTATTTATTTCTATCTGATTAATAGTAGCTAATAAAATATTTTAAGGATGTGAAAGGTCATTTAAGATTCAAAGATCATAAAAAGATTTCACAATGTGCCACATCACAGGAGTACAAATACTGGATTTTTTAAATCTGATATATATCAACTTAATCTGAGTTAATATTTAAAGATTGCGCTTAAAGCAGAAATAAGATGATACCATCCACTGATGCAATGTAATGATTGGTCTTTTCTTTATTTTTGTATGATTTTCAACTGCAAAAAGTCAAAGTAGGTTTGTTGTTTGAGTACTGGAATCTGACTGTTCAAACATATTTATATTGTAAGGATATAGGGGTATTTTTGTTGTTGCATAAATAGGGTGTTATCCAATGATTCAATACACTGTAGAACTACATTAGAACTTTGAATTGCATTATCAAGTTTCTAAAAGGCATGTTATAAAATGTGGATATTGCAATTATACATCCTTGAATGAAGGTTAAAATAATATTTTGCAACTATTTTCCAGCTGCCAGTCCCAGCAGTGTGAGCCAACCCACCACCATCCTGTCATCCTCGCCTCCAAGTATTCAGCCAATGACCATCCAGGCTCAGCTCCAAGGGCTGACCACCACGTCTCCCCTCATGGCCACGTCAGTGAGCCCGCCGATGCAAACCATCGCACCCAACGTGCAGCAAGTGCAGCAAGTGCAGCAAGTGCAGCAAGTGCAGCAAGTGCAGCAAGTGCAGCAAGTGCAGCAAATGCAGCAAGTACAGCAAGTACAGCAAATGCAGCAAGTGCAGCAAGTACAGCAAATGCAGCAAATGCAGCAAGTACCTGTAAGTGTTTCAGACTGGCACCTGAATGTACTTCTACATGCAAATCAAATTCAGTGTACTCATTGTTTGTGTTTTACGGAGCCAAGAGCAGAACTGTGCATCTATACTGATATTTTGTCTATTTTGTGTGTGTATCTTTTCAGTTGTTGCTGCAGCCGCAGTTCATCAAGGCGGAGTCTCTGCTGCTGACTACTATGGCTTCCTCCACCTCCCTGTCCAGCACCACCCCAGTACAGAGCACTTCACTGCAGGTAGGCACATCAAATGCAACCCTTATTTCATACAATAATCAAAATGTGATTTACTGTGCATACTTTATGGAACTGTCTTTCTCTATTTTTAGCGGTCTTTGCCCTTCCAGGCCTTTATGGGCGGTGGCACCATCCTGACCACGGTGCCAGTCATGATGGACACTGATAAGATGCCCATTAACCGCATTGCCATCAGCGGCAAGCCGTTTGGCGTGCCACACAAGGGAGAGAAGCGCACAGCCCACAATGCAATTGAGAAGCGTTACCGGTCCTCTATTAATGACAAAATTCTCGAGCTCAAAGATATGGTGGCTGGTTCCGAGGCCAAGGTAAGAAAGATATTTATCTGCATTACAATATATCCTTGTCAAAGAAAAATCTCTCAATCAACATTGAAAAGAGGAAGAAGCTTATAATGTGATGTTTCTTCTTTCTTGTAGCTCAACAAGTCTGCAGTGCTGAGGAAAACCCTCGATTACATCCGTTTCCTGCAGTCGACCAACCAGAAGCTCAAACAGGAGAACATGGCGTTTAAAATGGCCGCCCAGAAAAACAGTACGTGCTTAAAACCTGTCACTCTTCTTTATTCCATAACAGGTCTCTACAATTAATTTCTATTTCTTGAAGTCATTCAGTTGACCTTTTGTGATGAGGTCTTAGTTAGCTACTGTTATCCTGAATTGACAGCAATGAAAACAGTCCTCTACAGCGTCTGAGTAGATGAAATTGAGTGTTGAAGATGTCTTTACTGTTGCCCCGCTGATTGACCTTCTAACTGTTCTCCGCGTCTTTCCTTTCTTCAGAGTCTCTCAAGGACCTGGTTGCCATGGAGGTCGATACACCGGCTGATGTGAAGAATGAGCTGCCCACCCCACCTGCTTCTGACGTGGGCTCCCCCACCTCTTTCTCTCACTGTAGCAGTGACTCAGAGCCCGACAGTCCGATGGTGGAGGACACTAAGGTATTAAAGCTTTGCATGATTCATGCCGTATTTAGAATCAGGGCCATCACCATTGTACTTCATAAACAGAATAAAATATGACGTTACAGTCTCTGTCAATCATTATGTTTGCTTATATAAATGTATCTCTCTTGTCTCTCTTCAACTCAGCAGCCTACGGTGGGCATCGTGGACAAATCCGCAGCAGGAGGCAGCGCTGGTGGCATGTTGGACCGTTCCCGCATGGCGTTGTGCGCCTTCACCTTCCTCTTCCTCTCTCTCAACCCTCTGGCTGCCCTGCTCTGCGCATCCGGCAGCAGCTCAGCTGGAAGCTCAGCAGCCACACCTCACACAGGAAGGAGCGTCCTGGGCGTGGATATCGCAGGTAGAATGAAGTCAGTAGAGAGTCACAGAAATTAGCTGCTCGGAAATTTAAGGGCCCCGACTTCATGTTAGGGCTGCTCAATTAATAGTATTTTAATCGCAATTACGATTTTGTCTTGCCACGATTATGAAAACAACATAATCGATTTTTATTGGTTTTTCAATTGAATTATACTTAAAGTTCAGGGTAATCAACTGTTAAAAACATACTACACATTTTCTTTTTCAATAAATTGATGTTTTCAAAGTAAATGGATACTCGTTTTTAATAATCGTGATATCAATTATTGACCCAAATAATCGAGATTATGATTTTTGCCATAATCGAGCAGCCCTACTTCATGTTATGATTTTCGTGGAAAACATATATTACATTTTTCTGGAATTTTTAACAATAATGTAAGGAATATGCTTGAATTTCAAAGTTCTCCTTGAATTATGCTAACTAATTAGCTAAATATACTACAAAATATTTCAATATTTGAAATCAACCATTTGTTTGTTCGTTTTGTATTTCATGGCGTCTCACATCAGACGCGAAGGAAACCGGAGCTAGCATATCCTTGATGATAATCAAAACATCAATTCAAGTTGACTTGTGGAATAAACAAACAGAAAAAAAATCCAGTTTACTGTAAACGGTAAACTAAGTTTTACATACTTTATTTAAAGTAACAATTTAGATTAGACAATAATGACTTCAACAATCTTGAAATGTTGGTCTAAGTTTAAATGATGACTACAAAATATTAAATGAAAGGTGTTTTCTGCAGCGGAGTCGTGGGGCTGGATGGACTGGATGCTGCCAACCTTACTGGTGTGGCTGGTGAACGGTGTTCTGGTGTCAGGGGTTCTGGTCCGACTGCTGGTGTATGGAGAGCCTGTAACCAGACCACACTCTGGATCCTCTGTGTTGTTCTGGAGGCACCGCAAGCAGGCTGACCTGGACCTGGCTAGAGTATGTTTCCTTTTACTCAATACACACAGATAAAACGTTTTGAAGAAACGTTACATTCCAAAGGATAGCTGTACATGCCAGCACTCTTCCTGAGGAGTTTCATTTAATCTCTTCTTATTTCTTCCTCCCCAGGGAGATTTCGCCCAGGCCAGTCAGAACCTGTGGACGTGTCTAAAGGCTCTTGGTCGTCCCTTACCCATCTCCCAGTTGGACCTGGCCTGTTCTGCGCTCTGGTCCCTGCTAAGGTTCTGCCTCCAGCGCCTCTGGGTGGGCCGCTGGTTGGCTGCCAGGGCAGGAGGGCTGCGGTCTGACCGCCCCCTGAAGGAGGACGCCTGCAAAAGCAGCCGGGACGCCGCTCTGGTTTACCACCGCCTGCACCAGCTTCACATGACAGGTGGGTTGGTGAGAAAACACTGTTTCTAAATTAAATCGGTGTGGGAGAATGCACACTCTCTGGTGGCTAATTGTAGTGGCAGAATATCAGGTGACTAAAGCTCCGTCAGCTTATGATGATAAGAAGAAAAAAGGTTTATTGGCTTACGTTGCAAAGCCTTTTCCGGATTATTCTATCACTGTTGTGTATATATATGTGTATATATATATATATATTCAAAACATATACATATAATTTTCTTGTCTTATTTCTGTGCGTACAGGTAAGCTGAATGGCAGCCACCTGTCAGCAGTGCACATGGCTCTGAGTGCAGTGAACCTGGCAGAGTGTGCTGGCTCCTGTCTGCCTGTAGCCAGTCTGGCTGAGGTCTACGTGTCCGCAGCTCTACGGGTCAAAGCCAGCATGCCAAGGATCCTGCATTTTACTTCTGTAAGTCCGCTTAGTTTGCACATGCACAAAGCCAATTGCTACGTTTGACATATATCATTGAATATTTTATGCTTGGATGCTGTCAGAATGACGCTTTTGCACATTATTCTGTTTAGAGTTCAAATAGTATTCACTTAACAGCAAGTAATTTAGAGGTTATGTTTGGCTCGTGTTTCATTAACATGACCTTGGGACCTGAGGAAACATCATTTGTGACCTATAAGCTGTGTTGTTCTCTCCATAATCAATTTATGTTAGAAATGAAAGTGAACTTAACTTCGTTTTTTATTCCCGATAGCGTGTTTTCCTGAGCAGCGCCCGCCAGGCGTGCCTGTCGTCCAGCGGCAGCGTTCCTCCAGCTATGCAGTGGCTGTGTCACCCTCTAGGTCATCGCTTCTTTGTGGATGGGGATTGGGCTATTCGCAGCACTCCTAAAGAAAGCATCTACAGCCAGGCGGGCAATACTGGTCAGTGCAGACAAAAATGTAGTACACACTCCATGTGGCCTTGACCTCTGTTTTGAACACGCACACAGTTGTATTCCTCATGTTAATGGTCTCTTGGTGCTCTCACAGTGGATCCTCTGGCCCAGGTGACTCAGGCTTTCAGGGAACACCTCCTGGAGAAAGCGCTGTACTGTGTGGCTCAGCCTCACGGAGAGAAGAGCCCCGACCAGGGAGAAGGGTGAGAACGTTTTTAATACTGTTTGCCAAACTGAAATGTGTATACCATTTACATTTGGACAATAAACAAAGGATAGCATAACTAAAAAATGAACGGGTCGTAATATTTGTGGTGGAGAATAACCATTCAGTGTGTTTCCCTCCTCAGGGAGTATGCTGATGCCCTGGAGTATCTCCAGTTGTTGATAAGTGCATCAGATGCTGCTGGAGCCACCTCCCAGTCCTTTGCCATCGGCTCCAATATGGCCACTGTGACCGGTAAGTGCCTGTCCTTTATTTACACGAGGAGACGCAAACCAAGCACTTTAAAGACACTGACTAAAAACATATTTTTAAACCATGGCAACCAAACTCTTACTGACTAAGACTGCTTCTGTTGCTTGGTCCCATCAACACATTGAGTTTTCGATTAGGGCTCCTTCCTTCATTACTACTTTTCTATCTGAGATAATTGAATTTGCCTTTGCAGCATCCTTCAGTCACCTTCCCCTGACTGTTTGATTTTCCTAATGTGCTTGCAAAATAATAAGTGGATGGATAAAGTTAATTCTTACACTATCGAGATTGAGTAACCTCATTTCCACTTGGTTGACTTGCACACTCCCTCCACGTTCCTTTGTCCTCAATGATCACACATCTGAGCGAAAGGGGACTCGGTGAAAGGGAGGCATCCACTAGATTGCTTCATCTATCTTCAGTGCTGTCAAATCTGTGATCACCTTGAGAGGAGGGAGGGAGGGAGGGAGGGAGGGAGGGAGCAGGGATTTTATTAGGAGACTTTTCTTGGCAGAGCCTCAGGTTGCTCACAGTGTCAGAAGTTTGTTCGTGTTGCCCAAATGTTAAATGGAGTAATTTTCCCAAATGAGGGAGTCGTTAAAATGGCAGCTTTCTCTCCGCATGTTGTGATTACGCCAGAGGGGTGAAACGGATTGATTCAGAGGTCAAACTACAGACTGTGTGTGTGTGTGTGTGTGTGTGTGTGTGTGTGTGTGTGTGTGTGTGTGTGTGTGTGTGTGTGTGTGTGTGTGTGTGTGTGTGTGTGTGTGTGTGTGTGTGTGTGTGTGTGTGTGTGTGTGTGTGTGTGTGTGTGTGTGTGTGTGTGTGTGTGTGTGTGTGTATCTGTGTGTGTATCTGTGTGTGTGTGTGTGTGTGTGTGTGTGTGTGTGTGTGTGTGTGTGTGTGTGTGTGTGTGTGTGTGTGTGTGTCCGCACTCTAATTCATGTTAAATGTGAAAGTGGGCAATGGGGGATTCAAATACTTGCATTTTATTGTTTGTCTGTGGGTGTCTCGCTTTTCACCGTATTTGTTCCAACTTCCAGGCTGCGACCCCCACTCCAAGTGGTGGTCCTCGGTTACCGTGGTGATTATCAATTGGCTCCAAGGAGATGACGCCGCAGCAGAGAGACTGTACCCAACTGTTGAGCACCTGCCGCGCAGCCTGCAGAACGCAGAGTGAGTTTGACATGAACACACAGGAACGTCCCCTGCCAGCCTAAGAGTGTGGCACACATACACACACTTCCTCTTCTTTAACCTGTGTCCTCTGTCTCTCTGATCCCTCGCTCTGTCAGGAGTCTCCTGCCCAAGGCGTGTCTGAACACATTCAGGGCGGTGCGGGCTCTGCTGTCCAAACCTGAAAACTGCCAGCTGAGTCTGAGCTACAGCGACAAGGCCAGCGCTCTGCTTCGAGACAGCCTCAACCTCGGACCCCACTGCCACAGCTCCAGTTTAGACAAGGTACACACACACACACACACACACACACACACACACACACACACACACACACACACACACACACACACACACACACACACACACACACACACACACACACACACACACACACACACACACACAGGCACACGCACGCACACACACACAGGCGCTCATTATATTTTAGTTTTATGAGGGCAACCACATTTGCATTAGAAATACAAAAAAATGCAAATGCACAGAGTGACAGATGTGCCAAAACATGTGCGTGCATATATTGTAAACAGAGAAAATTGCCCATACATAATTACTTGGTACTTAGTACACACACACATTTCACAATACAACGCCACACACTTTCCCACAGAGTGTGAATCCCCCTGCAGCAGCTCCTCTGTGATAGGGTGGTGGTCTCCCCTCTGGCGCTCAGCAGATGGTGATGCTGGTGGATAGGTAGCTCACAGTGTGTGCACGTCTGCGGCCAGAGCTGTTGTGCATTGTAGTTGCATTGCATGTGTGTCTCAGCGGAGTGCAATGTTCCTGCAGTGCAACACAGAGCTGGCCCACTAACAGCAGAACACACACACACACACACACACACACACACACACACACACACACACACACACACACACACACACACACACACACACACACACACACACACACACACACACACACACACACACACACACACACACACACACATAATGAGGGTACAGAATGCCCTTCATCTTTGACTGGAGCCGGCTAATATCTCTGTGATCTTTTGTGCTATCCTTCTGAGTATTGAATGTTTGTTTCTTATAATTACAATTAACGCCACGATTTAGCGTGTACATTAACACCATAAAATAATTACCATGTTATTTAAAAAATAATTACACTCTAATTTCAGTATCCAGGTCATCAGTCTGTTACTGTACTGCATCAATAGCATTTTAATGTATCCTATTCTTGGCCATTTCTCTCTTTAGGTTGTCCAGTTGCTCTTGTGTGATCTCCTGTTGGTGATGAGGACCAACGTGTGGCGCCTGCAGCAGCAGGGGGCCGGTCCTGCGGGGTCAGGGTTGGTGGGCACCAGCGGCCCTGCGGGGGTCCACCAGGCCTCCCCACCGGAGCTCCAAGGCTTTCAGCAAGATCTCAGCTCCCTACGCAAACTGGCACACAGCTTCAGACCTGCAATGCGGAGAGTACGTACTGCAAAGTTGAAAGGAAATCTATTGTCTTTTGTATCGTTCATGTTGTCTATACTGATTTCTAATTTGATTTCCTCTCACTCTAACACAAAAGCAGACATCCAAACACAATTGACAGACACAAAACAAGATGAATACACCAACTCCTGTGTTTTATTGTCAAGCACTGAAAACCATGACTAATCATGCAAACAAAAATTCAATAAATATAAAAGTTTATAAAAAAAAACAAAAAACCATGACTCATAAAATCCTCATAAACCGATTTTAAAGTATCGAGGCACAGGCATCAAGGGCTGGAATGGCAAACAGTCAGCCAACATGGCAACACATTAAGAGAAGTGCATTGCGTCCTGTATATACATCCAAATACTTCCTGTGCCCATATTTGCAGGCAGGCCACGGTGCAGTTCTCTGTGGAAATTAGATGGGAGGTGTTACACAACACACACACACACACACACACACACACACACACACACACACACACACACACACACACACACACACACACACACACACACACACACACACACACACACACACACACACACACACACACACACACACACACACACACACACACACACACACACACACACACACACACACACACACATACACCCCTGAGGCAAGTGTTTAGCAGCGTTATTCACTAGGCTTCAAAGTCTCTCTGAGGTAGAGCTGGATATGTGTATGAGTCACCATCCCTCCTCCTCATTTATCTCCCTTCATCTCTTTCCAGTTGTTCCTTCATGAAGCTACAGCCAGGCTGATGGCGGGGGCCAGTCCCACCCGCACACATCAGCTCCTGGATCGCTCGCTGCGACGCAGGGCAACGCCCGGAGCCAAAACAGGTGTGTGTTTGTTTTAATATTTTCATCAACTATGCAACAACAATTGTTAGTTAACTTTTTGCTGCTCTAACTGTCTGTTCTATTTCTATGTTTGTCCACAAACCTTAATTTACCAGATGGGATATATTCCGTTTATTGATGTATTTGACATTTATGGATTGCCTATTAAACCAACTAAAGGTGGTATCATATTTTTAAAGATGTATTCAGGCGTTCAGCATCTGTAGGTTTTTTGTGTGTATCGACTATACTCAGATATTGTAGGCCATGTGGAGGCTATGATAACATAATCTTAATTGCATATTAATTAATGAGTTATCAAGCTGTAATTAATTAACTTTAAAGCAGTTGGCAAATAAACGCTTTTGAAACTTACTGATAAACTTCAACTGTGGATTCCGCTCTTCTCCAAGCAGCGGTTTTAGATGTGTGTTTTCTTGCTTCGTTTTAAATAAAAGCTGGGATACACTGAATGGCGGTAAATAGTAGCTCTAATCAGCTTCTAATCTATTTTGTCCAATTGTTCACAACACTAAATCCCATCAGTAATTAAACAAGAAGCTGCTGCAGTCTGATTGCCCGTCAGTGGCTGATCGTACATCGTAAAGCTCCTCAGAAATTACCATGGTAACAACGTTTCTTTGTGTTTTTGTGTGCAGAGGAGTGCGAGACGCGGCCGGGCCAGCGGGAGCAGGCGGAGGCTGTGATGCTGGCGTGCCGCTACCTTCCCCCCTCCTTCCTTTCGGCCCCCGGCCAACGGGTGGGCATGCTGGCAGACGCTGCCCGCACCCTGGAGAAGCTGGGAGACAAGAGGACCCTCCACGACTGCCAGCAAATGATCATCAAGCTGGGCAGCGGCACTACTGTCACCAACAGCTAGAGAGCAGGAAGGTTGGGGAGGGGCTGAGAGACATGTATGGACACTGTATATAGAAACATCTCTGAGATACAAAAACACACAGACAAAAAAGAAAATATCAGCAGAGACACAGCCACACATTCTCTGGCATTTCTGGCGTGCAGCTATTGAACAGATTTACTTAACTATCCAGATTCATATCAAACTGACAGATTTCTTTCATGGACTGTCCCTGCCAACACCTAATCCCCACATCAGGACGCACTGTGTGTGTAGAGGTAACACTCTTGTTGCTATGGATTACCAGAATAAGAACATTTTCGGTTGCAGTGCCACAGTTTGACCACAATGAGGAGCCGTCACGTCCTCTAAGTAGACTGTTCAGTGTGAATGATTGAGAGTGTGAGTGTGTGTGTGTATGCGTGTGTGAGAGTGAAGCATGAAAGAGATATTTGCCCTGCACTTATTCAGTCCTACCCCGATCTTTTCGACATAAATGCACCTTAAGCAGGACTGCTCAGTGGGTTGGAGTGGCGGGCTGCTCTGATTGGCCGCAGAGTGAGGCGTCACTTGTTCGTTGAGGAAAAGGACTTGATTGGTCCGCCCATGGGCTCGTTCAGTGGGAAGCCACTCCGCCGGTTCACAAAGTGTTAAAGTTTATTTGAATCAAGTTTGACTTGAAGCCAGGGCGAGGTGACCCACTGGACGCTCCATGTGTCAATCTGCACTAGCCCTGCAAGGCTGATTTCAATGAGGTAAATAGAAATGTGGCTTTATGGAGTTATTTTCATAGAGATCATTATTTGTGTTGCCGTGTACATATTTCAAAATGTATTTATAATCTGTAAGAAGTATTTTGCAAAGCAGATTGATAATGCTTATTTTCTTGCCCTAAACTGAGTTTATTTGGTAGCTTTTCTCCAGGCCCATATAATGGAGTTACTGTAATGTGTTGCCATGGCAATGGGTGTCAAAATCAAGTGCAAGTTATTTGCGTCACATCGTCTGACTCAATTGACCTTTTGCACTGTTGCACACGTATGCAGCTACGACTTTTTTTTTTCCATATTGGCAGCGTCCAATTCTGGTATCACAAAGATTAAATACTATAAAGTTGCAGAGGAACACTTTTGCAACAAGTTACGCAATGAAGAACATTTCAAATGATTAGTTTTTTATTCAAAGGGGGCCTGTAGTGAAACTGGTTTTCCTTTTTAGCTCCAACACGAAGAGCCACACTTGCTCTTTCAGTCATTATAGTTAAATGTTCCTAGAGAATCACACATTGTTGTTGATTTTTAAAGGACTGTAAGAAAAAGAAAAAAATCGTTGGCATGTGTTTTTGTTTCAGAACGAGTATGTTTTTTAAAGTGTCACTAATGTGAAAGACTGAAAGATGATGGATTGAGATGAATGAGTCATAGCAATGTCTAAAGGTGTTATTCATGTGTTCTTTAACTTTGATATATTTTCATCTCTTCCATGTTCTTCGGTTTCATCTCTTTATGATGTAAATATTAAAGCATTTTGTAAGGAAGGATTTACAGTTTCCTGTGGTGCTTTCCATTGTAATGGGGGTAATTGTAATACACATAATTAAATGTCTCCCTTTTCCAAACTCGAAATTATGCTCTTCTTGTGGTTGAATGAAAAAGGCAAGAACAAGTTTTGACCAAAGAAAATCTGTGATTATTCTGAACTGAATCTCCTTTGGCGTTTTGTAAGCAAATGTCAAAGGTTAATTGATATCGGTAATAGTTATCTGTAATCATTTGCTTTATTAAAAGCAGGTTGTTAAGATAAGGCTTTAATTTCTCAAATGTGATTGCTTGATATGTTTATAACCAGATTGGAAGTGTTGACATCATTTTGATAATGAACACTGTTATGACTCCTTGTGGTCCCTTTGCCCGGTGATGCCATGCAGATCCAAATGGTGTTGATGTCAGTGCGTATTCAGGAAAGACAAAAAGAGCAGGCGTTGGTCATAGCAGCATGAAAGGTGCTGGTATATTTAACATTGGCGTTACAAAAAACATTTCAAACAAAGTGATGCTGTGTCATCGATTTCAAACAAATAGACATGGAAATCAATAAAACGACATGCTCCAACTTATGACAAGTGACATTCCCAAAAAAGGTAATTTTTTTTCATCAATGGATTCTTTTAATAACATTTTATAAGCAATAACATATTCCATTTTATAGAAAATAAACATCTCTAGGAAATACTATACACAATTATATTAGTACATCACATCTTACATTTAAACAGCTTCAAATACTTATATACACCATTAAATAATGAGCTTCATAAAAGAGAACGTTTGGTGTGGCGTTTTTGCACTTTCTTTTATGCTCTAATACTTAAATATGTCTCTTTTTGATATGACCAGTACTTAAACTCACACCCTGTCCAGGGCGTTGTTACATAGCATGGAAGAGTGAAAGAGGCTACATCTGAGATACACGAACAGACGGGAGTGTTATGAAATCTGGAGTGAATGTGTGTCTTTCTGCGATGATGTTGTGGGTGAAATAATCATACATGATGGCAATGTGTAACAGTAATACTTCTGAACTGTACATAGATATGAGGTGAGATGACCTGACTCCCTGTTGGACCCTCGGAGCCCCGATTTGCAACCTGTCGAGTGATGATGGCGTCGTCTACTGTATATTGAATGTGCACACAGTTGAAATGGGGTAACACTCTTGAACAGAGTTTAGTTTTTTCATTTTTTTCTGTTAATTTCGGAATTACAACAAAGCCTGACATATACCAAGAGTGACGCAATGATGTTGTATAGTCATAATGCACATCAAAATACATCTCCGAAGATAAGAGCATTATAGTAAAATACTGCGTCCATTTTTTTTCGGAACTCTTCAATATCAGAATATTTAGAACCTGTAAAGCACGTCATCATGTACAGTTCCTTTTTTGTTTCGTTTTGTCTCTTGTTTTAAACACACACATTGAGATAGTACATCCAGTGGTTGGCTGCTGCTGCTGCTGCTTTTTTGATGCAATGACATCTTGGAGACGAACTTCTTCACTCACGCATAATGCCCAAACACACGGATGGTGTGGCTGTAGAATGACAATGTGATTATCCCACTCACACGCGCACAGACACACACGCATACACACTTCTTGGCTCACAGACAAGGTGGCCAGAGGGATGCTCCTGTCCAATCACTGTCCGCCAGGTGTCTGAATATGATAGCAACCCATCCGAAGGCAGAACACACACACGTTCCTCGCTCTGCATTTTAAGCAGCCCCCCCTGTGCACTGGGCTCTAGACACACAGTCTCCAAAGCGCAGTCTTTCCTCCTGTTAAACAGTGCCGCTGCCTTCTGCCTCCCAGTAAGGGGCTCAGTTGAGAAAACACATTTCCGGGCCGGGGTTCAGGGAGCAGCTGTTCTCTGCGGAGCCATTCTCCCGGGGTTTGTATTGCTCCTACCTCCACCTCAGAGCAGCCTTTTTACCCTCCCCCATCTCCACTGGCTTGATGTGCCTGTCCGCCGTCAGTCATCCTTGTGTTTTTTTAGGTATAGGTGGCTGTTAGGACAACATCTCTGTTTGCCTTGCTGGATAAGTGACGCCTTCCTGGCTGAGAGGTGGTGTTTGTGTTGGAGGTGATGAACTGGAATATCTTACAGGTCCTGTAGAAAAAGGGAAGAGAGACAGCTATGAATTCATAAATACACGCAGAGGTTTTGAGGTATTCCCTCTATGACTGCTACATTGTCTCCACAGCATTGCAGAACATCTGCATTATTTAAGTGCTAAAAATGTGTTTTATCAACACAAAAGCTGCAATAAATGTACGTCCATGTCTTCTGCAGGTGGGAGCTCTCGTGTATGTGCTGTACCTGCAGCTTTGTGAGTGTTTCTGTGCAGATATGCAGACATGAAGGTGAGCTGGCTGCCGTGTGCAGCGGTGGAGAGATGGATGCTGGCCAGTGAACCAGCTCCACTGAGAAAGACACAGCAGGAACGCCTAATGCGCTGGTGTGTTGGTGGAGGAGTGCTTTCTTTCCCCTTATTCTCCTCTGCAGCCCCCAAGTATCTCTCGTTCACTCTCTCTGTCTTTCTCTCTGCCCATCCTTATGGCCTGCCCTCAGAGCAGCTTTTTCTCTTTTATCTCTCCCTCTCTCTCCTTCTTCCTCTCCTCTCTTTCTCTTTACCTCCCTAAATTAACTAATTCCCCTTCAATCTCAATTCCTCCTTCACTGAGAGCGGCTTGTCTCTCTTGCCCTTCTTCTCTCCTCCAATCCCTGTCTCTTGTATGCTGTCACTCTCTGATGTAACTCCCCCCATTCCTCTTTTGTTCCCACTCAGCCGCAGCAAAACACTGTCTTTACTTCTCCCTGCTTTTCACTCTCTGCCGCTCAATATGTGCATATGTTAGTGAGCGTACAGGTAACTTGTTAATACACCTGTGTAGAAGCGCACAGTGTGTGTCCATTAGCTCTATGTGTGTGAGATTTCATCAATATGTGTGTTCCAGCGCTCAAACCAAGTGAACACAGGCAGAGGGAGAATTTCAGAGGGGGACCCATGGGTGGGGTGGTGATTGTGTCTGTGTGTGTGTGTGTGTGTTCGTATGTTCCTGCTCTTCCCTTTGATTAGGCTGCTCAGCCTAAATTGGCGCAGCACAGACCCACACACAGACCTTCAGATCCCTTAGCTGATGACAGCTCTGCCTCAGCTCGCTAACAACAATCTCTCTCTGTCTTGCCTTTCCTTTTTTCTCTGTTTCACATACTCTATTTCTGCTGCTCAGTCGTGGGAGTTGAGGTGAGGAGAGGCGAGGAGAAGATGAGATGAGAAAGAAGAAGGAAGGGATGAAGGGGGGACAGAAAATGGAGGAAAAAAGGGAGCTCGCAGGAGATGAGAGGTGAACAGAGTGGGGAGCTGAAACAGCAGGGAGGCACAAGCAAATTAAGGCAAACACATGAGGAAATAACAAGAGGAATAGGGAGAGATAAGGATGGAGAAAGCATGAGGGTAGGAAAGCAAGCAGTGATGCTGGGTGGGGTGTTTTGATCATCAGCCAGCTTTTCATCCCCGTCAGTCTGCATGGAGGAGAACAGGGGAGAGAGAGACAGAGAGGGGAGGGAGGGAGGGAGGGGAGGCTACTGCCACTTCTGCCTCAATGCACCGCTGCTCCCTGCTGAATGTCAGCATCTCTCCCTTTCTACTTCCCTCCCCCCCCCTCCCCTCTGCATTTGACCTTCCTCTTTGTGCTGCAGTGTAATTTCGTCACCACCAGATGGCGTCTGTCTTACAGGAAAGCTGACTGTGGAGTGGACGTTTCACATGAACACGAATACAGTCAGTAACCCGTTGTAATTGCAGCGGTCGGCAGTCATAACAGTGGGTGTTGAGTGACAGTAATACACACAGGTCACATAACAGAGTATTTACCCAACGACTGGTGGCTGATATGGGTTCAGTTTGCCAAGGTCATTGGGTACATATTGATTAGGTAACAACATATTGGTCAGCCCAAGATGAGATCCTGACTCTCCTGTCATTGGAGTAGATAATAGGTCATGTGATATAACAAACACCAACTTGAAACCTTGTGTTTCCCCCTCTGATTCTTTCTGTTTTACAAGAGCTGACAATTTAGTTTTCTGTTCTGCACAGTGTCGTCTATCCAGCCACGGTGCTGTTGCTTGTGACAGAAATGTGTGAACCAAATGTTTTGTGTGATGGGGAGCGGGATGAGGGAGAAAAAAACCAAAACCACATGCACAGCGTTTTTGAGCAGAGAGGTTATAAGAGCTCTAATGGAAATGCAATCCTGTGGACGCCCACTTTACATGAAAATATATGAAATCACAAACATCTGAAGGTTGTTACCCTGGGAGATGCAACATATTCTCCATCCAACCCTTCCTCCCTTTTCAATGTATGAGTCACTGTTAAAGCAGGATGCTGTATTTTAAACCCTCAAAAAGAAATAATATGAGCATTAATGACCATTCATTCACTAGTCATTTTCTTACCTCGTGTTTAGGACATTTGATGGAGAAGTCATCCTCATGGAATGTGCAGCCTAAGCAGGAAAAGAGAAACAAAGAAAAGGAGAAGAGAATAAGCTACAATGTTGCAGATAGACAATAATAACAAATGAACCAATAGCATGAGTCGAGTGCACAGAACGCATGAAATATAATGACATACAGGTAAGTTTAAAATGAAAAATGCTCACAAAAGAGGTAGATAGGGGGAGAAAGAGAGGGAGAGAAAGCAAGAGCGAGAGAGCAACAGAAGAAAGAGAGAGGCTGAGAGGGTGAGTAGCGATACAGGCAGGCAGGCAGTCAGATATGGTTGGTGCACTCAGCAGGATTAAAAAGGGCCTCGCTCTGCACCCTGTGCAGGCTCGGCAGACGTGGCAGGCCTTCTAATCCTCACACTGTACTTCCTTGGCATGAGGTAATGTAAGGGGAAGCCATACAACACATGTGCTGACACACAGACACTAACTGATATTGACAACAATGATCAAATACACACACACACATACACACACACACACACACACACACACACACACACACACACACACACACACACACACACACACACACACACACACACACACACACACACACACACACACACACACACACACACACACACACACACACACACACACGCTCACAAGAATTGAAGGGAACGTGGCACAAGTGACGTTTTTGAGCCAGCGTTCATGCAGGAAGGCACACACATCGATGCATGCTAACACACACACACACACACACACACACACACACACACACACACACACACACACACACACACACACACACACACACACACACACACACACACACACACACACACACACACACACACACACACACACACACACACACACACACACACACACACACACACACACACACACACACACACACACACACACACACACACACCAGACAGCAGAATGGATGGATGGAGCCACAGGGGCTGTGGTCAATAATGCACGCATACACACCCTCCTCCCTCTATCTCGTCCCCCTCTCCCTCTTGCACACTCCAGGGTCCCACTTTCCTCTCATCATCCCCTTTATTCAAGGCTCCCTGCTTCTGTTCCCTCCCCACTTTCCTCTTTCTCCCCTAGCACTCTGAGATATCTTTTCTCGCACTCAATAATGTTACTTCTTGATGCTTTCTCCTTCTCTCATTCCACCCACATCCATTTCCTTCCCCTTGATTTCTTCCCTCTCCTTTCCTTTTTCCCCCTACCTTCCTTATTTGTTCCCCTACCCATTTCCATCTAAACTCATGCTCAATTGCACATTCCCAATATCGCTCATCATTTCCCCTCAGTTTTTCTGACCTCCCTCCACACTTCCATCCCTTGTTGCTTACTTCATTCTGTCGCTGTGGTCTCTTACCTATCTCTTTGGCGCAGACATAGTGGTATTTATGAGAGCATCCTCTCCAACAGCAGCTGAGGGACGCCCCCTCAATCTGGCACTTGAAGCAGCTCTGAAGTTAGTCAGACAGACGGACATATGGACCAAGACCAATATAGTAACATTCAAAATGACCAATAGAGGGACATAGAGAGGAAAAAAAGGGAAAAAAAGTCAAAAGTTAACTTCAATTTCTCAAAGAACCTGCAACATATGTATTTTTTGTTCCGTTAGCATGCACACATTTTTAGAATTGACTTCATGTTTGTAATTGCTATCGTACCGCTTGGGCTGAGTTGCTGGCAGCCTCCCTCAGTCCGTAGAGCCTCCCAGCTACCATTACTACCCCCTTGGTCCAGATGGTGCAGTTTTCATGGGCCCAGTGCTCTTTACTCTCTGCTTCTACTTGTAGCCGTTGAAACACACTGCCCCCCCTCTCTTGGTCACTCGAGGCCCCTGAGCTGACAGCCTGAAGCTGCTGCATCCTCCTGAACCTCTCTCGGAGCTTTAATCTTCGTGGACCAGCCTCTTGACCCGTTCTCTCGGCTCTTTCTGCCCGCCGATAGCGCCAATGATGGTGCCTGCTACTACTGCCCTCTTGAGCTGACGCCTCTGTACCGCCCTCCTTTTCTGTGCTGCCCTCGCTCTCATTCTTTAAAGAGTTGCTCGGTTCGTCACTGCTGCTACTGTTATTGTCGTCGGTTTTCTGTGACTCTTCCCTGAGGGACTCTGTGTGCTCCACGGTCAAAATCTTCCGTGGTACGCAATCCTCTGTGTAGTAGGGGCCGCACAAATCACCTAAGTCTCTGTAATTTGCTGGCTTTCCGCAGAGGCAACATGTAAGACACTTGTCAATTAGATTCATTTTCACCAAGGGTCCCTGTAGCATGGCAGCAGTGTTCGGCACACCTTTTGCAACTGTGAAAGGATTTCTCATCCTGAGAATGCCTTTTTTTCTACGTCTCTGAAAGATTACTGCATCTTCAGGCTTGTTGACTATGGCACACCAAGAAGAGAAGTCTCTGGAGTTGTTAATCCTTACATAAGGACAGAAAGACAAATTGGGATTTTGATGGACTGGTTTGCGCCTGATTCTTTTCATAGTAACAATCTCAGTTTGTTTTTCTGTTACTGTTACCACAGGACCCATGATACATGGCTCAGATCTTTCATCCATTTCTGTTTCTCTCCTTTCCATTTCTTCTTTTTCTCTCTCCTCTTTTTGGATACTTGCACACCCTGCAGCCCTTACTACTGCCTCAATAACCTCCATGGCGTCTTTCATCCCAGGTTTTGGCCCAGGCTTTTTGTGGGCTTTCATTGGCTTGCTTGGAATCTGCTCTAATGAGGATTGTCCTCGTTTTCTCTTACTTGGATTTGTGGAAGGTTTTCTGCCTCTCCTAGGTTTCTTAATGAGCTCTGTGCTTGTAACCTGGGGGGCTTCTGTAATCTCATCTGTGCTGATTGGCAGAGGTCTTGTGGGCTCTGTGGGTGTTACCTTCTCTTCTTCCTTCTCATGTTGTTGTTCTGCTGTTTCAATATTTGTCTCCTCAACTGTCTCTGTTTCTTCCAGAGAAGCTTGGCCTTTTCTCTTCTTTCTCCTCTGTTTTAGATGCATCTCATGGTTGTTTTTAATGGCCCTCTGCTTGGCCAGCCTTGGTGTTGTAACTATTAGGCTCCCTGCTTCCAAGGCTACTACTGTGGCATCTGTGCTCTCCACCATTGCCCATCGCTTCCTTTTAGTTCTCGAGGACTTGGAAGCAGAAGATACACTTTCTAAGGCCTGTAGTGCAGAATCTCCTGGAGCCCTGACTTCTTCTTGGGGGTCTATTGAGCTCCAAACCTTGTCAGCTCCAGCATCCTGCTGTGTCTTTGTTTCAGAATTTTGTTGTCTTGTCTCTGCCTTTTTGAATAGCTCTTCTGTCACCCGTTGTCTCACTTCATCTGGTGTTACTGCCTCTTGAATAACCTGATGCTTTTCTTCTTCTCGTGTAATCTCCTTTTTTCTATCCACTCCTTCAGGTTGTTTCACTCCCTCTTGTCTAGACTCTATACTTTTGACTTCTCCCTCTATAATTGCAGTGCTATTTATGAGCATAGTTGCCTCACCTTCCTTTAAGACATGTTGAGACAAAGCCTTAGCTGTCACATCATCGGTTAGATTAGTGTCTATCTGAGGAATTGGGAGGTGTTTCTTCGAACTAGGAGATGTTATTTTCTGCACCATGGCCTCGTACTTCTGTCCTCTGCCTTTGCGTGGTGGGAGAACTTTTGTTCTAGTGGGGCCTTGAGGAGGCACCACAGGCACATCACTAGCGATATCAGTTTCACTGATGTTTGGAGGAGTGTCTTTGGGTGGTGGAGCGACTGAAGATGTTTTCTTGGGTGGCCCTCGCTTTCTTCTGGTACCTTTGACACCTTTCTCTTTAGGTGTGGAGACAACCTGTTCCAGCAGAGGGGGTTGGGGTGGTATGGTTTTTGGTTTGGGCTTCGGACCTCTCTTTTTCTTTACTGGTGTTGTAGAAAGTTCTGGGCTTGTTTTCCGTTTCAATGGAAGTGATGTCTTTTCTTCAGATGGTTCAGTTGGGACTGGTTGGGCAGGTGGTGTGGGTGGTGTGGGTGGGTCCGCTGGAACATCTCTGTTTTTGACTGCATTAGGAATAGGAGTTGGAGGTTGTTCCAAAATATCAGACTCCTCTACTTTTGGTGAATCATCACTAGGTTTAATTTCTGTCAATGTCTGGGGCAGAATATCTTCCGCTTTGATTTTTTCTTTTGACAGTTTTTCTTGCGAGGGCTTTCTGGATCTCAATATCATGTTCTTACTCTCCTTTTCTGGTGCCTTAACCTCCGGGTTTGGTTTACTTTCTTCCTGGTTTACTGCTTTTACATCCTGAGTTACTTGTGATATTGTAACTGTTGGGCTCTTCCTGACCCTGCTAGGCAAGTCTGGCAAAGGTGGAATGATTTCTTCTTGTTGTACGATCTTTGCTTTCGAAACTGAGCCTTTGGGGCGACCAACTGAGGGCTTGATGGGTGACGTGTCTTCAGGGGGCAAAACATCTGCAGACTTGGGTCCAGGCTTCGGTCCTGGTTTTGGAGCTGCTTTTTGACTGGGTTTTGGTCCAGGTTTTGGCGCAGGTTTTGAACCTGGTTTAGGTCCTGGTTTTCTTTTCACAGGAGTCTCAATTTTCTGTGGCAGCTCAGGTTCATTTTGCACAGGTTTTGGTCCTGGTTTAGGTCCAGGTTTTGGCCCGGGCTTTGGTCCAGGCTTTAGACCAGGTTTAAGCCCTGGTTTTGGACTTGGTTTTAGCCCAGGTTTGAGTCCCGGCTTTGGTCCTGGTTTTGGGCCTGGTTTTCTCTTTACATGAGGCTCAACCTTGGGTGGCACCTCTGGTGCATTGAATGAGCGAGTACACATTCTTGAACGAAAACCATCAGATAACATTTTGGGAGTTTGGCTCACAATAGATTCTTGATGAGTTATGTCAATTTGATCTGAAAACAGCTCTAATTTGCTTAGAGGCACGCAGAGCTTCTGTGTATGTGAAGAGGCTCCTTCCTCTTCCCCCTCCCTTTCCAAGCCTAGCTGTCGCCTGATTCCCACACCTGAATGCACGATTCTTCTCCTGCCCCTGGCATGCTTACGTCCAAATGCCCTCGGCTGAGCAGATGGGGCCACAGGTTCTGGCTTGGCCAAAGGGGTCACAGCACTGGCGCAGCTGATGCCTGGCTCCATGTCCTCATCACCTTTTTTGGGGGAGGGTGGAGTGTCTGCCCAGGAGGGGGCTGAGGGAAGTATTGACTTTCCTGGCAGCTGAGGAGAATCTGGCTCCAATACTTTAGTGTCAATGTGATCAATATGATCTCTGGTCTGAGCTGAAGGTGTTGTCTTGTCATTGAGAGCCGAAAAAACTGGCATAGCAGACTGAGGCTGGGGAGCAGTGTCCCCAATGGCTGACTCTCTCGCAGAAGCATCTGCTGTTGCTGCTGCTGCATTTGGATGGGCAGGCGCCCCTGAAGGCTCGTTGTCAGTCTGGAGCTCAGTACTCTCACTCTCTGTCCTGCTGCAGAAATCTCCAGGAGGCTTGTCTTGCCCATCTCTGTTATTCATGTATTCCTCAGTGGATGACACTTTCTCCCCCTCTCCGAGATCCTCCCTTGCCTCTACAGACAGAGGAGGGGAAAGAGAAGCTTGTTGTTTCTGTATTTCTTCTTCCTGCTCTTCATTGGCCTCCTCTTGTCCACCCCCCTCCTCTTCCATCTCTTCCTCATCCTCATCATCTCTCCTTTCTCTTTTGTCTGAGTTGCTCTCATCCAAGGCTTCAACTTGGGGGCTGGGAGAGGGGTTTTCTGAGCTGTCCTCCTTCTCTGTGGAATATTGATCCTGTTCAAGGTCACCGCTAGAAATGAAAGGCAGCGTTTTCACTGAGCTCTCAGACGCAGTTGGTGACTCAGACTTGAACGCCTCGGATTTCATCTCATGGCCAAAGTGTTCCTTGTGGCTGGTGTCAGAGAGAGCTGCTGGGGATTGTTTAACTGAGTCTCTTGTATCAGGGTCATATTTGCTCTGAGCCTCTTGGTACACAGTCTCCTTATAGCAATATTTTGTTTCTGTCTCTTCTTCGTTTACTTTGCTGTAGAGAGCTGGGTACTTTTCTTCATCTGACCATTTCTCCAGATGCTCTGTTGATTTAGTTGTGTCTGAATCTCTTTCATGGTCAGGAGTGTTTTGTGTGGACACCTCCTCTTTCTCGGACGTTTTCTCCGTCCAGGCTGATTCTTCAAAGTTCTCTTTGACAGGCTCGTTAATATGCTGTATATCTGAAGGGGAGTCCCTTTCTTGTTTCATAGGACTAGGGATTGTAAAGCTTGTCGGCGACCTCTCATCACCAATGCTCTTCACTGGAGTACTCATGCCATCTCCTCCCTGCGATGACTGACATCTATTAGGATCAGGGGTAAGGTTGTGCAGACCTGAGTCCCCAGACCTGGTGGACATATCATCTGGAGATGTCATCGAGCAGGAAGAGGCTGTGTCCAGGCTGAGTTGTGTGTTATTGGGGGCCTGTGCTGGACTTCTGCCCTGGCCACAGTAGTAGTATCCCCTCTCCAGCTGTTCATCACTACTGCTGGAGTATCCTCCCTCCTGGAGCTCCATGGGCATTGGCTGGTGCTGTGGTGTAGAATAAGGGTCCTGCATGGCGCCTCCGCCAATACTACCACCACCCCCATCTGGATAAGCAGGACTTTTGTACTCCTCACCCTTTTTGGTGGATGCTCCAGTTCCAGCACTGCTGTTGCTTCCTCCACTGCTGCGCTTACCGCTTTTCTTGTTGGCCACCATAGCCTCTGAAAGCAGCAGCTGCTGGACATTATTAGAGATGTTCTCTACCTGAGAGGTGAGGGCATTCAGACTCCACAAGCTGGGGTTTGACAACAGCTTCTCTGAGAAGCGTTCTTTCATGGTGGGGACCTGTGGCGTCGTAGTGTAGCTGTGGGGGGCTGCATGGGGCACATTGGGTGAGGGGTGTGAGCGTGGGGGCATCAACATGGTGTTGGTATTGGTTTGCTCCTGTATACCAGCTGAAGAGGATGAAGCGGATGAAGCTGCCCCAGGGGTCATGGGAGGTTGGCCATACTGGAACGACTCTGGATTGATCATTAGTGGTGAAGGGGTGGAGCTGTACGAGGGGGAGCGTCCTACAGACCGTGCAGGGGAGTGGCTTGAGGAGGGGCTGCAGGTCTGATAATACTGTTCTGGTGATCTGACAGACAGCTCAGAGAGACAGTAGTTCTGTTGTGGTTGGCTGTAGTGTTGGTATTTAGGGTGGGGCTCCTGGGGGTTAGGCATGGCCTGTAAAGGGGGCTGCTGCTCATAACCTCTGGAGGGAGTCTGCTGGTAGCCGTAACTGTTCTGGGTCGACCGGTAAGCCCCTGGCTTCAGATTGCTGTGGCTGCTCATTTGTCTGCCATACTGGGAGTTGGGGGGTATGTTGTAACCTTTATAACACTGGGGCATAGGGCTGCACTTTTCCATGTATGGCGAAGGAGAGGGTGAGTGCTGTGGGTAATGAAGGTGACTCTGGGGGTACATGAGAGGGGAGGGGGAAGGGTTAGGGGGGTGAGGCTGATGGTGGGGGCTAGTATAGGCAGGGGTGGAGGGCTGGTGGCACTGGGTCTGCGAGTGGCCCAGCATGTTCTGGTCCATATACTGAGAAGACACAGGTGCGGGGGTCCCACCAGCCTCCATACGCCCCACCATCTCTGGGTCATACTGTGCTAACTGGGCTGAGTCCTCCCATTTCTGCTGGAGGTGACCCTCACTCATATACTGGGCTGAGTAGCTCCCCGGGCCCATGTGGTTACTATAGCCCCCGGGACCCTGTAGGTGTTGTCCGGGGTTTGGTGGGGGCACTTTGCTTCCTCTGTAGGATTTCTTTGCCTGCGAGGATGCTGGGATCGCATTTCCACTCCCATTCCCTCCACCATTGCCAGGGTAACCAGGGTATGCTTGCTGGCTGTAACAGTCCTTGGGTACTCCTGCTGCTCCCGGTCCCACAGCCGGAGGCATGGTGGTGGGGTTCGCCAGTGGATGAGCCTCATAGCCTGACCTGGTGTGCCCTGGGCCTGGGCCTGGGCCTGGGTGTGGACCGGGGCCTGGGTGTGGACCGGGGCCTGGGTGCGGGTGCTGAGGGTGGGGATGATGCGGGTGTTGCCGGTAGGTCTCCAGACGGGATAATTCATGAGGCTCCTGCTGGTAGCAGGGTTGGTTGCTGTGGTAACCACCGCTGCGCTCACGGAAGGACTGCATAACTCTCTGCGTCTGTAGCCAGAGCTGGGAGGGGGAGGTGAGGTGAGACGGGAAAGGGGGGAAGGGGGGTTAGGGGTTCTGAAGGCAAGGAGAGAGGGGGCGAAAGAAAGGAGAGAAAAATACAAGGGTTAGCGCCGATGAGGTTCAGCCATTCTGCATTTCTCTTTTCATATAAAACATCTCTTTCTATTTTGACATCCACCAGGAGTTTAAGCAAGCATAAACTAGAACACACATGTACACATCCTGCCTACATACAGTATCATTTAGATTTTTTCACTCACAAATACAAATCTATATTCACTTTATTTTATAGAATTTGATTTCACAACAATAACGACAACAATATAATACTTTTTTCTTCTCCAGCTTTAAAGAAACTTTGAATGTGTTTGTACATGTCTCCGTGTAAGCCTCTCAAGATGGAGGTGGCAGACAGGTGAGGCGTGCAGTGCGTGTCTTCGGAAGGAAGGAGTAAGATGGGTGCAGGAGTGTAGGCATAATCCTTATTGGTTCAAAGCACATTCTCAACTGAACTCACTTACAGAGCCTCTGTGGCTATTTAGCTTTCCAGCTGACTTTGTATAATGCATTATTCATTGTTATTGTTTTGGAACAAGCATGATTCCCAGACTTAGCCCCTTTTTCATAACTACTCCAAGATATTAAAATGTACTTAAACAAATAATGTGAAGCGATTTTATCTGATTTATCTTTGATGCAGTGTTTCATAAGAGCTTCAACTGAGACTTGTTTTCTTCTCCTCTCTCCTCCCTGTCTTCCCCTGCACAGATGCAAACTCTAATTTCCTCCGAGGGGAAGTGGGAAGTCTTACAGTGTGTATTTGCGCGCATGCTTTCAGTACACCAGCAGGGGGTTCGTATGGTGTGTTTTTGGGTTGGTGTGATTGTTCCAGTGTGTGAGTGCATGTCTATCTGTTATCTCTTTCCGGTGTATGCATGTGTGTGTGGGTGTTTTTGAGAGCGTGTTTATGCATTCATACAAAAAAGGAAGAAAGAAAGGAGGGGTGGAGAGTGTTCTGTTCTATAAAAGGAACAGAGTCACCTAGAGACGGAGCACTGAGTGTGTGTGTGTGTGTGTGTGTGTGTGTGTGTGTGTGTGTGTGTGTGTGTGTCAGCCGGTTCCAGCACAATATTCCGGCATTCAGCCCGCCCCAGGGACAGTGGTGCATCCCACCAGAGGCACAGTAGCATTATTCATCTGTGTGTGTGTGTGTGTGTGTGTGTGTGTGTGTGTGTGTATATCTGTGCGTGAGGAAACAAAGCAGTGTGTGAATATAGCGTGCATATACTCGCATGTGCCTGAGTGTGAGTTTGTCAGCTTTTGCAGTTCTGTTGGTGTTTATGTATGCAGGCCCACAGTTTTGGCAGTCCCCTAGATATACACACAACAAACACACACATTCATA